>NC_134354.1:531021698-531321698 GCF_048569485.1 Anomaloglossus baeobatrachus
GGAAAGACTTTGCTACCTACCCCGGTGTCATCCTGGGACGGTTAAGTATGGCGTATTTTTGAATGTGCTTCATGCAAATCTAGCTGTGAAGTGTACAGCTAGGGCACAAGTGCTGCCACTGAATGGGTGGGTGTGTGTGGGGCACAATTTTTGGAAAAAAGGGAGACTCCGCTTGGAGTACCCTTGCTTACATTGCTTTTAAAAGAAGCCAAGATTAACAAGTCATGGTTCAGGAAAGACTTTGCCACCTACCCCGGTGTCATCCTGGGGACGGTTAAGAATAGCGTATTTTTGAATGTGCTTGATGCAAATCTAGCTGTGAAGTGTACAACTAGGGCACAAGTGCTGCCACTGAATGGGTGGGTGTGTGTGGGGCCCAATTTTTGGAAAAAAGGGAGATTCCGCTTGGAGTAACCCTTGCTTACATTGTTTTTAAAAGAAGCCAAGATGAACAGAGCTGGGATCAGGAAAGACTTTGCTACCTACCCCGGTGTCATCCTGGGGACGGTTAAGTATGGCGTATTTTTGAATGTGCTTGATGCAAATCTAGCTGTGAAGTGTACAACTAGGGCACAAGTGCTGCCACTGAATGGTGGGTGTGTGTGGGGCACAATTTTTGGAAAAAAGGGAGACTCCGCTTGGAGTAACCCTCGCTTACATTGCTTTTAAAAGAAGCCAAGATGAACAAGTCATGGTTCAGGAAAGGACTTTGCCACCTACCCTGGTGTCATCCTGGGGACGGTTAGGAATAGCGTATTTTTGAATGTGCTTGATGCAAATCTAGCTGTGAAGTGTACAACTAGGGCACAAGTGCTGCCACTGAATGCGTGGGTGTTGTGTGGGGCACAATTTTTTGGAAAAAAAGGGAGACTCCGCTTGGAGTAACCCTTGCTTACATTTATTTTTAAAATAAGCCAAGATGAACAAGTCACGGTTCAGGAAAGACTTTGCCACCTACCCCGGTGTCATCATGGGGACGGTTAAGAATAGCGTATTTTGAATGTGCTTGATGCAAAATCTAGCTGTGAAGTGTACAACTAGGGCACAAGTGCTGCCACTGAATGGGTGGGTGTGTGTGGGGCCCAATTTTTGGAAAAAAAGGGAGATTCCGCTTGGAGTAACCCTTGCTTACATTGTTTTTAAAAGAAGCCAAGATGAACAGAGCTGGGATCAGGGAAAGACTTGCTACCTACCCCGGTGTCATCCCTGGGGACGGTTAAGTATGGCGTATTTTTGAATGTGCTTGATGCAAATCTAGCTGTGAAGTGTACAACTAGGGCACAAGTGCTGCCACTGATTGGGTGGGTGTGTGTGGGGCACAATTTTTGGAAAAAAGGAGACTTTGCTTGGAGTAACCCTTGCTTACATTGCTTTTAAAAGAAGCCAAGATGAACAAGTCATGGTTCAGGAAAGACTTTGCCACCTACCCCGGTGTCATCCTGGGGACGGTTAAGAATAGCGTATTTTTGAATGTGCTTGATGCAAATCTAGCTGTGAAGTGTACAACTAGGCCACAAGTGCTGCCACTGAATGGGGGGGTGTGTGTGGGGCACAATTTTTGGAAAAAAGGGAGACTCCGCTTGGAGTAACCCTTGCTTACATTGCTTTTAAAAGAAGCCAAGATGAACAAGTCATGGTTCAGGAAAGACTTTGCCACCTACCCCGGTGTCATCCTGGGGACGGTTAAGAATAGCGTATTTTTGAATGTGCTTGATGCAAATCTAGCTGTGAAGTGTACAACTAGGGCACAAGTGCTGCCACTGAATGGTGGGTGTGTGTGGGGCACAATTTTGGAAAAAAAGGGAGACTCCGCTTGGAGTAACCCTTGCTTACATTGTTTTTAAAGAAGCCAAGATGAACAGAGCTGGGATCAGGAAAGACTTTGCTACCTACCCCGGTATCATCCTGGGGACGGTTAAGTATGGCGTATTTTTGAATGTGCTTGATGCAAATCTAGCTGTGAAGTGTACAACTAGGGCACAAGTGCTGCCACTGAATGGGTGGGTGTTGTGTGGGGCACAATTTTTGGAAAAAAGGGAGACTCCGCTTGGAGTAACCCTTGCTTACATTGCTTTTAAAAGAAGCCAAGATGAACAAGTCATGGTTCAGGGAAAGACTTTGCCACCTACCCCGGTGTCATCCTGGGGACGGTTAAGAATAGCGTATTTTTGAATGTGCTTGATGCAAATCTAGCTGTGAAGTGTACAACTAGGGCACAAGTGCTGCCACTGAATGGGTGGGTGTGTGTGGGGCACAATTTTTGGAAAAAAGGGAGACTCCGCTTAGAGTAACCCTTGCTTACATTGCTTTTAAAAGAAGCCAAGATGAACAAGTCATGGTTCAGGAAAGACTTTGCCACCTACCCCGGTGTCATCCTGGGGACGGTTAAGAATAGCGTATTTTTGAATGTGCTTGATGCAAATCTAGCTGTGAAGTGTACAACTAGGGCACAAGTGCTGCCACTGAATGGGTGGGTGTGTGTGGGGCACAATTTTTGAAAAAAAGGGAGACTCCGCTTGGAGTAACCCTTGCTTACATTGTTTTTAAAAGAAGCCAAGATGAACAGAGCTGGATCAGGAAAGACTTTGCTACCTACCCCGGTGTCATCCTGGGGACGGTTAAGAATAGCGTATTTTTTGAATATGATTGATGCAAATCTAGCTGTGAAGTGTACAACTAGGGCACAAGTGCTGCCACTGAATGGGTGGGTGTGTGTGGGGCACAATTTTTTGGAAAAAAAGGGAGACTCCGCTTGGAGTAACCCTTGCTTACATTGTTTTAAAAGAAGCCAAGATGAACAGAGCTGGGATCAGGAAAGACTTTGCTACCTACCCCGGTGTCCATCCTGGGGACGGTTAAGTATGGCGTATTTTTGATGTGCTTGATGCAAATCTAGCTGTGAGTGTACAACTAGGGCACAAGTGCTGCCACTGAATGGGTGGGTGTGTGTGGGGCACAATTTTGGAAAAAAGGGAGACTCCGCTTGGAGTAACCCTTGCTTACATTGCTTTTAAAAGAAGCCAAGATGACAAGTTCATGGTTCAGGAAAGACTTTGCCACCTACCCCGGTGTCATCCTGTGGACGGTTAAGAATAGCGTATTTTTGAATGTGCTTGATGCAAATCTAGCTGTGAAGTGTACAACTAGGGCACAAGTGCTGCCACTGATGGGTGGGTGTGTGTGGGGCACAATTTTTGGAAAAAAGGGAGACTCTGCTTGGAGTAACCCTTGCTTACATTGCTTTTAAAAGAAGACAAGATGAACAAGTCATGGTTCAGGAAAGACTTTGCCACCTACCCCGGGTCATCCTGGGGACGGTTAAGAATAGAGTATTTTTGAATGTGCTTGATGCAAATCTAGCTGTGAAGTGTACAACTAGGGCACAAGTGCTGCCACTGAATGGGTGGGTGTGTGTGGGGCACAATTTTTGAAAAAAAGGGAGACTCCGCTTGGAGTAACCCTTGCTTACATTGCTTTTAAAAGAAGCCAAGATGAACAAGTCATGGTTCAGGAAAGACTTTGCCACCTACCCCGGTGTCATCCTGGGGACGGTTAAGAATAGCGTATTTTTGAATGTGCTTGATGCAAATCTAGCTGTGAAGTGTACAACTAGGGCACAAGTGCTGCCACTGAATGGGTGGGTGTGTGTGGGGCACAATTTTTTGGAAAAAAGGGAGACTCCGCTTGGAGTATCCCTTGCTAACATTGTTTTTAAAAGAAGCCAAGATGAACAGAGCTGGGATCAGGAAAGACTTTGCTACCTACCCCGGTGTCATCCTGGGGACGGTTAAGAATAGCGTATTTTTGAATGTGCTTGATGCAAATCTAGCTGTGACGTGTACAACTAGGGCACAAGTGCTGCCACTGAATGGGTGGGTGTGTGTGGGGCCCAATTTTTGGAAAAAAGGGAGATTCCGCTTGGAGTAACCCTTGCTTACATTGTTTTTAAAAGAAGCCAAGATGAACAGAGCTGGGATCAGGAAAGACTTTGCTACCTACCCCGGTGTCATCCTGGGGACGGTTAAGTATGGCGTATTTTTGAATGTGCTTGATGCAAATCTAGCTGTGAAGTGTACAACTAGGGCACAAGTGCTGCCACTGAATGCGTGGGTGTGTGTGGGGCACAATTTTTTGAAAAAAGGGAGACTCCGCTTGGAGTAACCCTTGCTTACATTTATTTTTAAAATAAGCCAAGATGAACAAGTCACGGTTCAGGAAAGACTTTGCCACCTACCCCGGTGTCATCCTGGGGACGGTTAAGAATAGCGCATTTTTGAATGTGCTTGATGCAAATCTAGCTGTGAAGTGTACAACTAGGGCACAAGTGCTGCCACTGAATGGGTGGGTGTGTGTGGGGCCCAATTTTTGAAAAAAAGGGAGATTCCGCTTGGAGTAACCCTTGCTTACATTGTTTTTAAAGAAGCCAAGATGAACAGAGCTGGGATCAGGAAAGACTTTGCTACCTACCCCGGTGTCATCCTGGGGACGGTTAAGTATGGCGTATTTTTGAATGTGCTTGATGCAAATCTAGCTGTGAAGTGTACAACTAGGGCACAAGTGCTGCCACTGAATGGGTGGGTGTGTGTGGGGCACAATTTTTGGAAAAAAGGGAGACTTTGCTTGGAGTAACCCTTGCTTACATTGCTTTTAAAAGAAGCCAAGATGAACAAGTCATGGTTCAGGAAAGACTTTGCCACCTACCCCGGTGTCATCCTGGGGACGGTTAAGAATAGCGTATTTTTGAATGTGCTTGATGCAAATCTAGCTGTGAAGTGTACAACTAGGCACAAGTGCTGCCACTGAATGGGGGGTGTGTGTGGGGCACAATTTTTGGAAAAAAGGGAGACTCCGCTTGGAGTAACCCTTGCTTACATTGTTTTTAAAAGAAGCCAAGATGAACAGAGCTGGGATCAGGAAAGACTTTGCTACCTACCCCGGTGTCATCCTGGGGACGGTTAAGAATAGCGTATTTTTGAATATGCTTGATGCAAATCTAGCTGTGAAGTGTACAACTAGGGCACAAGTGCTGCCACTGAATGGGTGGGTGTGTGTGGGGGGCACAATTTTTGGAAAAAAGGGAGACTCCGCTTGGAGTAACCCTTGCTTACATTGCTTTTAAAAGAAGCCAAGATGAACAAGTCATGGTTCAGGAAAGACTTTGCCACCTACCCCGGTGTTATCCTGGGGACGGTTAAGAATAGCGTATTTTTGAATGTGCTTGATGCAAATGTAGCTGTGAAGTGTACAACTAGGGCACAAGTGCTGCCACTGAAAGGGTGGGTGTGTGTGGGGCACAATTTTTGGAAAAAGGGAGACTCCGCTTGGAGTAACCCTTGCTAACATTGTTTTTAAAAGAAGCCAAGATGAACAGAGCTGGGATCAGGAAAGACTTTGCTACCTACCCCGGTGTCATCCTGGGGACGGTTAAGTATGGCGTATTTTTGAATGTGCTTGATGCAAATCTAGCTGTGAAGTGTACAACTGGGGCACAAATGCTGCCACTGAATGGGTGGGTGTGTGTGGGGCACAATTTTTGGAAAAAAGGGAGACTCCGCTTGGAGTAACCCTTGCTTACATTGTTTTTAAAAGAAGCCAAGATGAACAGAGCTGGGATCAGGAAAGACTTTGCTACCTACCCCGGTGTCATCCTGGGGACGGTTAAGAATAGCGTATTTTTGAATGTGCTTGATGCAAATCTAGCTGTGAAGTGTACAACGAGGGCACAAGTGCTGCCACTGAATGGGTGGGTGTGTGTGGGGCACAATTTTTGGAAAAAAAGGGAGACTCCGCTTGGAGTAACCCTTGCTTACATTGTTTTTAAAAGAAGCCAAGATGAACAGAGCTGGGATCAGGAAAGACTTTGCTACCTACCCCGGTGTCATCCTGGGGACAATTAAGTATGGCTTATTTTTGAAAGTGCTTGATGCAAATCTAGCTGTGAAGTGTACAACTAGGGCACAAGTGCTGCCACTGAATGGGTGGGTGTGTGTGGGGCACAATTTTTGGAAAAAAGGGAGATTCCGCTTGGAGTAACCCTTGCTTACATTGTTTTTAAAAGAAGCCAAGATGAACAGAGCTGGGATCAGGAAAGACTTTGCTACCTACCCCGGTGTCATCCTGGGGACGGTTAAGAATAGTGTATTTTTGAATGTGCTTGATGCAAATCTAGCTGTGAAGTGTACAACTAGGGCACAAGTGCTGCCACTGAATGGGTGGGTGTGTGTGGGGCACAATTTTTGGAAAAAAAGGGAGACTCCGCTTGGAGTAACCCTTGCTTACATTGTTTTTAAAAGAAGCCAAGATGAACAGAGCTGGGATCAGGAAAGACTTTGCTACCTACCCCGGTGTCATCCTGGGGACGGTTAAGAATAGCGTATTTTTGAATATGATTGATGCAAATCTAGCTGTGAAGTGTACAACTAGGGCACAAGTGCTGCCACTGAATGGGTGGGTGTGTGTGGGGCACAATTTTTGGAAAAAAAGGGAGACTCCGCTTGGAGTAACCCTTGCTTACATTGTTTTTAAAAGAAGCCAAGATGAACAGAGCTGGGATCAGGAAAGACTTTGCTACCTACCCCGGTGTCATCCTGGGGACGGTTAAGTATGGCGTATTTTTGAATGTGCTTGATGCAAATCTAGCTGTGAAGTGTACAACTAGGGCACAAGTGCTGCCACTGAATGGGTGGGTGTGTGTGGGGCACAATTTTTGGAAAAAAGGGAGACTCCGCTTGGAGTAACCCTTGCTTACATTGCTTTTAAAAGAAGCCAAGATGAACAAGTCATGGTTCAGGAAAGACTTTGCCACCTACCCCGGTGTCATCCTGTGGACGGTTAAGAATAGCGTATTTTTGAATGTGCTTGATGCAAATCTAGCTGTGAAGTGTACAACTAGGGCACAAGTGCTGCCACTGAATGGGTGGGTGTGTGTGGGGCACAATTTTTGGAAAAAAGGGAGACTCTGCTTGGAGTAACCCTTGCTTACATTGCTTTTAAAAGAAGACAAGATGAACAAGTCATGGTTCAGGAAAGACTTTGCCACCTACCCCGGGTCATCCTGGGGACGGTTAAGAATAGAGTATTTTTGAATGTGCTTGATGCAAATCTAGCTGTGAAGTGTACAACTAGGGCACAAGTGCTGCCACTGAATGGGTGGGTGTGTGTGGGGCACAATTTTTGAAAAAAAGGGAGACTCCGCTTGGAGTAACCCTTGCTTACATTGCTTTTAAAAGAAGCCAAGATGAACAAGTCATGGTTCAGGAAAGACTTTGCCACCTACCCCGGTGTCATCCTGGGGACGGTTAAGAATAGCGTATTTTTGAATGTGCTTGATGCAAATCTAGCTGTGAAGTGTACAACTAGGGCACAAGTGCTGCCACTGAATGGGTGGGTGTGTGTGGGGCACAATTTTTGGAAAAAAGGGAGACTCCGCTTGGAGTAACCCTTGCTAACATTGTTTTTAAAAGAAGCCAAGATGAACAGAGCTGGGATCAGGAAAGACTTTGCTACCTACCCCGGTGTCATCCTGGGGACGGTTAAGTATGGCGTATTTTTGAATCTGCTTGATGCAAATCTAGCTGTGAAGTGTACAACTGGGGCACAAGTGCTGCCACTGAATGGGTGGGTGTGTGTGGGGCACAATTTTTTAAAAAAAGGGAGACTCCGCTTGGAGTAACCCTTGCTTACATTGTTTTTAAAAGAAGCCAAGATGAACAGAGCTGGGATCAGGAAAGACTTTGCTACCTACCCCGGTGTCATCCTGGGGACGGTTAAGAATAGCGTATTTTTGAATATGCTTGATGCAAATCTAGCTGTGAAGTGTACAACTAGGGCACAAGTGCTGCCACTGAATGGGTGGGTGTGTGTGGGGCACAATTTTTGGAAAAAAAGGGAGACTCCGCTTGGAGTAACCCTTGCTTACATTGCTTTTAAAAGAAGCCAAGATGAACAAGTCATGGTTCAGGAAAGACTTTGCCACCTACCCCGGTGTCATCCTGGGGACGGTTAAGAATAGCGTATTTTTTAATGTGCTTGATGCAAATCTAGCTGTGAAGTGTACAACTAGGGCACAAGTGCTGCCACTGAATGGGTGGGTGTGTGTGGGGCACAATTTTTGGAAAAAAGGGAGACTCCGCTTGGAGTAACCCTTGCTTACATTGCTTTTAAAAGAAGCCAAGATGAACAAGTCATGGTTCAGGAAAGACTTTGCCACCTACCCCGGTGTCATCCTGGGGACGGTTAAGAATAGCGAATTTTTGAATGTGCTTGATGCAAATCTAGCTGTGAAGTGTACAACTAGGGCACAAGTGCTGCCACTGAATGGGTGGGTGTGTGTGGGGCACAATTTTTGGAAAAAGGGAGACTCCGCTTGGAGTAACCCTTGCTAACATTGTTTTTAAAAGAAGCCAAGATGAACAGAGCTGGGATCAGGAAAGACTTTGCTACCTACCCCGGTGTCATCCTGGGGACGGTTAAGTATGGCGTATTTTTGAATGTGCTTGATGCAAATCTAGCTGTGAAGTGTACAACTGGGGCACAAATGCTGCCACTGAATGGGTGGGTGTGTGTGGGGCACAATTTTTGGAAAAAAGGGAGACTCCGCTTGGAGTAACCCTTGCTTACATTGTTTTTAAAAGAAGCCAAGATGAACAGAGCTGGGATCAGGAAAGACTTTGCTACCTACCCCGGTGTCATCCTGGGGACGGTTAAGAATAGCGTATTTTTGAATGTGCTTGATGCAAATCTAGCTGTGAAGTGTACAACGAGGGCACAAGTGCTGCCACTGAATGGGTGGGTGTGTGTGGGGCACAATTTTTGGAAAAAAAGGGAGACTCCGCTTGGAGTAACCCTTGCTTACATTGTTTTTAAAAGAAGCCAAGATGAACAGAGCTGGGATCAGGAAAGACTTTGCTACCTACCCCGGTGTCATCCTGGGGACAATTAAGTATGGCTTATTTTTGAAAGTGCTTGATGCAAATCTAGCTGTGAAGTGTACAACTAGGGCACAAGTGCTGCCACTGAATGGGTGGGTGTGTGTGGGGCACAATTTTTGGAAAAAAGGGAGATTCCGCTTGGAGTAACCCTTGCTTACATTGTTTTTAAAAGAAGCCAAGATGAACAGAGCTGGGATCAGGAAAGACTTTGCTACCTACCCCGGTGTCATCCTGGGGACGGTTAAGAATAGTGTATTTTTGAATGTGCTTGATGCAAATCTAGCTGTGAAGTGTACAACTAGGGCACAAGTGCTGCCACTGAATGGGTGGGTGTGTGTGGGGCACAATTTTTGGAAAAAAAGGGAGACTCCGCTTGGAGTAACCCTTGCTTACATTGTTTTTAAAAGAAGCCAAGATGAACAGAGCTGGGATCAGGAAAGACTTTGCTACCTACCCCGGTGTCATCCTGGGGACGGTTAAGAATAGCGTATTTTTGAATATGATTGATGCAAATCTAGCTGTGAAGTGTACAACTAGGGCACAAGTGCTGCCACTGAATGGGTGGGTGTGTGTGGGGCACAATTTTTGGAAAAAAAGGGAGACTCCGCTTGGAGTAACCCTTGCTTACATTGTTTTTAAAAGAAGCCAAGATGAACAGAGCTGGGATCAGGAAAGACTTTGCTACCTACCCCGGTGTCATCCTGGGGACGGTTAAGTATGGCGTATTTTTGAATGTGCTTGATGCAAATCTAGCTGTGAAGTGTACAACTAGGGCACAAGTGCTGCCACTGAATGGGTGGGTGTGTGTGGGGCACAATTTTTGGAAAAAAGGGAGACTCCGCTTGGAGTAACCCTTGCTTACATTGCTTTTAAAAGAAGCCAAGATGAACAAGTCATGGTTCAGGAAAGACTTTGCCACCTACCCCGGTGTCATCCTGTGGACGGTTAAGAATAGCGTATTTTTGAATGTGCTTGATGCAAATCTAGCTGTGAAGTGTACAACTAGGGCACAAGTGCTGCCACTGAATGGGTGGGTGTGTGTGGGGCACAATTTTTGGAAAAAAGGGAGACTCTGCTTGGAGTAACCCTTGCTTACATTGCTTTTAAAAGAAGACAAGATGAACAAGTCATGGTTCAGGAAAGACTTTGCCACCTACCCCGGGTCATCCTGGGGACGGTTAAGAATAGAGTATTTTTGAATGTGCTTGATGCAAATCTAGCTGTGAAGTGTACAACTAGGGCACAAGTGCTGCCACTGAATGGGTGGGTGTGTGTGGGGCACAATTTTTGAAAAAAAGGGAGACTCCGCTTGGAGTAACCCTTGCTTACATTGCTTTTAAAAGAAGCCAAGATGAACAAGTCATGGTTCAGGAAAGACTTTGCCACCTACCCCGGTGTCATCCTGGGGACGGTTAAGAATAGCGTATTTTTGAATGTGCTTGATGCAAATCTAGCTGTGAAGTGTACAACTAGGGCACAAGTGCTGCCACTGAATGGGTGGGTGTGTGTGGGGCACAATTTTTGGAAAAAAGGGAGACTCCGCTTGGAGTATCCCTTGCTAACATTGTTTTTAAAAGAAGCCAAGATGAACAGAGCTGGGATCAGGAAAGACTTTGCTACCTACCCCGGTGTCATCCTGGGGACGGTTAAGTATGGCGTATTTTTGAATCTGCTTGATGCAAATCTAGCTGTGAAGTGTACAACTGGGGCACAAGTGCTGCCACTGAATGGGTGGGTGTGTGTGGGGCACAATTTTTTAAAAAAAGGGAGACTCCGCTTGGAGTAACCCTTGCTTACATTGTTTTTAAAAGAAGCCAAGATGAACAGAGCTGGGATCAGGAAAGACTTTGCTACCTACCCCGGTGTCATCCTGGGGACGGTTAAGAATAGCGTATTTTTGAATATGCTTGATGCAAATCTAGCTGTGAAGTGTACAACTAGGGCACAAGTGCTGCCACTGAATGGGTGGGTGTGTGTGGGGCACAATTTTTGGAAAAAAAGGGAGACTCCGCTTGGAGTAACCCTTGCTTACATTGCTTTTAAAAGAAGCCAAGATGAACAAGTCATGGTTCAGGAAAGACTTTGCCACCTACCCCGGTGTCATCCTGGGGACGGTTAAGAATAGCGTATTTTTTAATGTGCTTGATGCAAATCTAGCTGTGAAGTGTACAACTAGGGCACAAGTGCTGCCACTGAATGGGTGGGTGTGTGTGGGGCACAATTTTTGGAAAAAAGGGAGACTCCGCTTGGAGTAACCCTTGCTTACATTGCTTTTAAAAGAAGCCAAGATGAACAAGTCATGGTTCAGGAAAGACTTTGTCACCTACCCCGGTGTCATCCTGGGGACGGTTAAGAATAGCGAATTTTTGAAAGTGCTTGATGCAAATCTAGCTGTGAAGTGTACAACTAGGGCACAAGTGCTGCCACTGAATGGGTGGGTGTGTGTGGGGCACAATTTTTGGAAAAAAAGAGAGACTCCGCTTGGAGTAACCCTTGCTTACATTGTTTTTAAAAGAAGCCAAGATGAACAGAGCTGGGATCAGGAAAGACTTTGCTACCTACCCCGGTGTCATCCTGGGGACGGTTAAGTATGGCGTATTTTTGAATGTGCTTCATGCAAATCTAGCTGTGAAGTGTACAGCTAGGGCACAAGTGCTGCCACTGAATGGGTGGGTGTGTGTGGGGCACAATTTTTGGAAAAAAGGGAGACTCCGCTTGGAGTAACCCTTGCTTACATTGCTTTTAAAAGAAGCCAAGATTAACAAGTCATGGTTCAGGAAAGACTTTGCCACCTACCCCGGTGTCATCCTGGGGACGGTTAAGAATAGCGTATTTTTGAATGTGCTTGATGCAAATCTAGCTGTGAAGTGTATAACTAGGGCACAAGTGCTGCCACTGAATGGGTGGGTGTGTGTGGGGCCCAATTTTTGGAAAAAAGGGAGATTCCGCTTGGAGTAACCCTTGCTTACATTGTTTTTAAAAGAAGCCAAGATGAACAGAGCTGGTATCAGGAAAGACTTTGCTACCTACCCCGGTGTCATCCTGGGGACGGTTAAGTATGGCGTATTTTTGAATGTGCTTGATGCAAATCTAGCTGTGAAGTGTACAACTAGGGCACAAGTGCTGCCACTGAATGGGTGGGTGTGTGTGGGGCACAATTTTTGGAAAAAAGGGAGACTCCGCTTGGAGTAACCCTCGCTTACATTGCTTTTAAAAGAAGCCAAGATGAACAAGTCATGGTTCAGGAAAGACTTTGCCACCTACCCTGGTGTCATCCTGGGGACGGTTAGGAATAGCGTATTTTTGAATGTGCTTGATGCAAATCTAGCTGTGAAGTGTACAACTAGGGCACAAGTGCTGCCACTGAATGCGTGGGTGTGTGTGGGGCACAATTTTTGGAAAAAAAGGGAGACTCCGCTTGGAGTAACCCTTGCTTACATTTATTTTTAAAATAAGCCAAGATGAACAAGTCACGGTTCAGGAAAGACTTTGCCACCTACCCCGGTGTCATCATGGGGACGGTTAAGAATAGCGTATTTTTGAATGTGCTTGATGCAAATCTAGCTGTGAAGTGTACAACTAGGGCACAAGTGCTGCCACTGAATGGGTGGGTGTGTGTGGGGCCCAATTTTTGGAAAAAAAGGGAGATTCCGCTTGGAGTAACCCTTGCTTACATTGTTTTTAAAAGAAGCCAAGATGAACAGAGCTGGGATCAGGAAAGACTTTGCTACCTACCCCGGTGTCATCCTGGGGACGGTTAAGTATGGCGTATTTTTGAATGTGCTTGATGCAAATCTAGCTGTGAAGTGTACAACTAGGGCACAAGTGCTGCCACTGAATGGGTGGGTGTGTGTGGGGCACAATTTTTGGAAAAAAGGGAGACTTTGCTTGGAGTAACCCTTGCTTACATTGCTTTTAAAAGAAGCCAAGATGAACAAGTCATGGTTCAGGAAAGACTTTGCCACCTACCCCGGTGTCATCCTGGGGACGGTTAAGAATAGCGTATTTTTGAATGTGCTTGATGCAAATCTAGCTGTGAAGTGTACAACTAGGCACAAGTGCTGCCACTGAATGGGGGGGTGTGTGTGGGGCACAATTTTTGGAAAAAAGGGAGACTCCGCTTGGAGTAACCCTTGCTTACATTGCTTTTAAAAGAAGCCAAGATGAACAAGTCATGGTTCAGGAAAGACTTTGCCACCTACCCCGGTGTCATCCTGGGGACGGTTAAGAATAGCGTATTTTTGAATGTGCTTGATGCAAATCTAGCTGTGAAGTGTACAACTAGGGCACAAGTGCTGCCACTGAATGGGTGGGTGTGTGTGGGGCACAATTTTTGGAAAAAAAGGGAGACTCCGCTTGGAGTAACCCTTGCTTACATTGTTTTTAAAAGAAGCCAAGATGAACAGAGCTGGGATCAGGAAAGACTTTGCTACCTACCCCGGTATCATCCTGGGGACGGTTAAGTATGGCGTATTTTTGAATGTGCTTGATGCAAATCTAGCTGTGAAGTGTACAACTAGGGCACAAGTGCTGCCACTGAATGGGTGGGTGTGTGTGGGGCACAATTTTTGGAAAAAAGGGAGACTCCGCTTGGAGTAACCCTTGCTTACATTGCTTTTAAAAGAAGCCAAGATGAACAAGTCATGGTTCAGGAAAGACTTTGCCACCTACCCCGGTGTCATCCTGGGGACGGTTAAGAATAGCGTATTTTTGAATGTGCTTGATGCAAATCTAGCTGTGAAGTGTACAACTAGGGCACAAGTGCTGCCACTGAATGGGTGGGTGTGTGTGGGGCACAATTTTTGGAAAAAAGGGAGACTCCGCTTGGAGTAACCCTTGCTTACATTGCTTTTAAAAGAAGCCAAGATGAACAAGTCATGGTTCAGGAAAGACTTTGCCACCTACCCCGGTGTCATCCTGGGGACGGTTAAGAATAGCGTATTTTTGAATGTGCTTGATGCAAATCTAGTTGTGAAGTGTACAACTAGGGCACAAGTGCTGCCACTGAATGGGTGGGTGTGTGTGGGGCACAATTTTTGGAAAAAAAGGGAGACTCCGCTTGGAGTAACCCTTGCTTACATTGTTTTTAAAAGAAGCCAAGATGAACAGAGCTGGGATCAGGAAAGACTTTGCTACCTACCCCGGTGTCATCCTGGGGACGGTTAAGTATGGCGCACTTTTGAATGTGCTTGATGCAAATCTAGCTGTGAAGTGTACAACTAGGGCACAAGTGCGGCCACTGAATGGGTGGGTGTGTGTGGGGCACAATTTTTGGAAAAAAGGGAGACTCCGCTTGGAGTAACCCTTGCTAACATTGTTTTTAAAAGAAGCCAAAATGAACAGAGCTGGGATCAGGAAAGACTTTGCTACCTACCCCGGTGTCATCCTGGGGACGGTTAAGTATGGCGTATTTTTGAATGTGCTTGATGCAAATCTAGCTGTGAAATGTACAACTAGGGCACAAGTGCTGCCACTGAATGGGTGGGTGTGTGTGGGGCACAATTTTTGGAAAAAAGGGAGATTCCGCTTGGAGTAACCCTTGCTTACATTGTTTTTAAAAATGATCCAAGATGAACAGAGCTGGGTTCAGGAAAGACTTAGCTACCTACCCCGGTGTCATCCTGGGGACGGTTAAGTATGGCGTATTTTTTGAATGTGCTTGATGCAAATCTAGCTGTGAAGTGTACAACTGGGGCACAAGTGCTGCCACTGAAGGGGTGGGTGTGTGTGTGACCCAATTTTTGGAAAAAGGGAGACTCCGCTTGGAGTTACCTTGCGGTGTTTTACATGATTTTAGAAGGGCGTGCCATGCCTATATCTGTGTCTCGTCCTCTTTTTCCTCGTTACGCTCTTTTGTTTTCGCATGAGAATTTGTTCTTGTCACTTTGACATGTGTTTGTGTTGTGTTGTGAGTTGTTTGTCACCTTTTGGACACCTTTGAGGGTGTTTTCTAGGTGTTTTTATGTGTTTGTGAATGCCTGCCATTGTTTCCTATGCAGTTCGAGTTCGGTTCGTCGAACTTTCGACGAACCGAACTCGAACGGGAGCTCCGTTCGGCGAACCGACCTCGAGCCGAACCGTGACCGGTTCGCTCATCTCTAATCATTAGTACTGTCTAGCCTTATAAAACACAAACGGCTGCCAGCAGATATATGACTGGTATTGCTTTCTAGCGGATTCAGCAGAAGCATCGCAGTAGAGATTTAGGATGGGCACGCAAGGAGATGCTTGTCAATTTAGGGTCATATATGGCAGCCCTGATAGCAGACACTGTCCAGCACTGTGAAACACAATTTAGCAGTACGGTGTAACAGACAGACAATGGACAGGCAGGCAGTCAGATGATATGGCCAATGTAATAATTGTCATTAGCCATAAATGAATGAAAGCAGGAACGGATCTACAGTATGCTTGAATGAGTTTAACTTTTTTCCACTGATCCACTCCACTGAACTACAATTCCATGATATCAGAACTCAGTATATCTACTGGAGAAAGAATAAAGTGCTAAACCTGGCTGTTCAAACAGTGCAACTTTGTTTCCTGATTTGCAACAGTTTGATGTACTGGTTGATAAACCATCTGGTCCACAATGTCTTGTGCATTATAGTGCTGCAGCTTCCTTGATTTGTTGGACACCTTTTTTTTATTTTATGATTTTTTTTTTTAGCTCTGCACAACATTAACTGTTATGACGGTGGAGGAGGTGGACTGAGCATAATGCTAACTCCAACTAATGATGTTGCTATCAGAGAATACATCATCTTGCTGTAATTGATATGAAGGATGGGACATATACTCCATTACGCTCTCCAGTTCCTCACACCTAATGTGCTTGTCAGAAACAAAAGGAGGCCAAATGTGACTTGCATTTGTACTTACTACTGGAAGATGGAAGATACTGTAGTTACTGGCAGCACTACAAGTAGTGTTAGAAGTGAGTCTAGTGCTAATCATATTCTTAACTGTGAAATTATTTTTTTTTCCATTACTCTGCCACATCTGTTGCCCCTGTGCCATGTTTGGGTTTAGTATACATTTTGTACAAAATTCTAATGATTAATTTGTTTATAAGTAGTGATGGGCGGACCTGGACTTTAAAAGTCTGGATCCGCGCGGTTTCGAACGTACCCGAGTGTTGGGCCCGGGACCGGAATTCTCAGCAAATTCCGGGTATTGATCCAGATCTAGCAACTCGGTAAGTAAAAAAAATAAAGGAAAAATAAAGAAAATAAGAATACTTCATAGTTACTAATGCTCTGGCACAGCTGTAACTGCTTCTGAAGCCACTCATTCACTTCTGGGGCCACTCATTATCCTTCAATGCATATGCACTGGTTTCCCCACCCACCAGTGTCTCTGATTGGCTGCAGTCAAACGGGATTGGCAGGAATCACAGACCCTGCCTGCTCGTCTATATCGTGGTATAAAATTAATAAATAAAATGACATAGGGTCCTCCCATCTTATGATACCAGCACAGATAAAACACACAGTTACATGCTGCAGCCCCAAGCTTTGTGCTTATCTTGACTGTGTATCAAAACAGGAGGAACTGCATGTGGCTTTTTTAAATTAATTAAATAAATAATTTAAAAAAACTGCGTGTGTTCCCCCCAATTTTGATCCCCAGCAATGATAAGGCCTGACAGCTTGGGGCTGGTATTCTCAGGCTGGGGAGACCCATGCTTATTTGGCCCCCACAGCCTAAAAATAGCAGCCTGCAGCTGACCAGGATTGCCACATACATTAGATATGACAGTCCCAGGCCTTTACCTGCCTCTTCTTGATTGCCCTGGTGCAGTGGTAATCGGGGTAATAAGGGGTTAATAATATCCCACAGCTGCAACTAAGCCCTAGATTAGTAATGGTAGGCATCTATGAGATCTCTCCCCAATACTAATCTATGAAAGTAAATAAATAAAAACACTGAAAAAAACCTTTATTTTAAATAAAATACAAAAAAACACACCCTCTTTCTCCACTTTATTAACAACCAAAAACACCCCTGTAGGTCTGACGTAATCCACACAAGGCCCCACAATGATTTCAGCTCTGCTACATCTGAGGCCTCAAACACACATCCGTGAAACACGTGTGTGTTTGGTCCGTTTCCGTATATACCGGAGACATGGACAAACGTGCACCAATGTTATGCTATGTTTGAAGTCACATGTGCGTTATTCCATACGGTCCGTGTGTCCGTGTCCATGATACGTATGTGTATCCGTTTTTCAAGGAAGCATGTCTGTTTTCTGCATGGAACACGCACACACGGACCCAATGGAAGTCTATGAGTCCGTGAGCACACGTACGTGACACGGATGCATCTCCGTATGCTCCTTGTACGTTTTGTGCTTTTTTCTAGCGACATCGGTCATTCTTTCTTTTTCTGTGTATGTCGGTCAATCACCCTCAGTCCGTCGGTCGGTCTCTCTATCTTGTCTGTCCCTCTCTCAGTCTGTCGGTCAGTCTCCCCCCTCTCTCACCGGTCCCCGATCACCGGCACGGTGCTGCACAGCTGTTAAAAAAACTCCGGCGGCTTTTACTATTTTGAAAAAGCCGGCCGCTCATTAATCAATCTCGTATTCCCTGCTTTCCCTGCCCACCGGCGCCTATGATTGGTTGCAGTGAGACATGCCCCCACGCTGATTGACAGCTGTCTCACTGCAGCCAATCACAGCCGCCGTTGGGCGTGTCAATATCAAGCAGTAAAATAAATAAATAATTAATTTAAAAAAAATGACGTGCGGTTCTCATCATTTTGATACCAGCCAGGGTAAAGTCAAACTGGCTGAAGGCTGGTATTCTCAGGATGGGGAGACCCACATTATGGGGAGCCCCCCAGCCTAACAATATCAGCCAGTAGCCGCCCAGAATAGCCGCATTTATTAGATGCGGCAGTTCTGGGACTCTATCCGGCTCTTCCCGATTTGCCATGGTGCGTTGGTAATCGGGGTAATAAGGAGTTAATCGCAGCAGCCCATAGCTGCTACTAAGTCCAAGATTAATCATGTCAGGTGTCTCCCCGAGATACCATCCATGATTAATCTGTAAGTTACAGAAAATAAACACATACACCCGAAGAAAGCCTTTATTTGGAATAATAAACACTAACAAATACCCTTGTTCACCACTTTATTAAGCCCGAAAAAGCCATCCATGTCCGGCGTAATCCACGGAGGTCCCGCGTCGCTTCCAGCTCTGCTACATGAAGGTGACAAGAGCTGCAGAAGAACACCGCTGCTCCTGTCAGCTCCACACAGCAACTGAGGTGAGAAGCGCGATCAGCGATGATGTCACTCAGGTTACTTTCGGCCACCGCTGGATCCTCCAACTGTGACTGCAAGTCGCCCGAGTGACACCGATGAAGTCACAGGTGAGTTGCGGTCTCGGGTGGAGAATCCAACTGGCCGCGGGTAGCCTGAGTGACGGCAGCACTAATTGCGCTGCTCACTTCAGGGACTCAGGGGATTAGCAGTCACCAGTGAGTCCTTCACAGGTGACCGCTAATCAGTACGCGACACAGACAGAGCTGCGGGATGACAATGAAGTCGGGTGAAGTTCACCCGAGTTCATTCTCATCGCGCGTCGCTGTCTGCTGTAAGTGGGTATGTATCAATGACATTGTGCATCACACATGGAACACTTCACACGGGCAACACACGGATATGTCACTTACGTATCTCACGCACACATGTACAGTCAACACGCACACACGGCTAGCATACGCAATTCACATGGATGCCACATGTACCATAAAAACGGACTTAAAAACGGAACAGGGACCTAAAAAACGGAACGTAACACACGTGCGTGTTTTTCACGGATGTGTGTCTGAGGTGTGACGCAGCGACCACCAACGTGGTAAATGGTCGCTATATGTCACAGTGGAGAAGGTATCTGCGATATCTAGACGGAAAAGGTTGCTATGGGACTTGTAGTCCACAAAGGCTTCTTGCTACACATAAGGGTCAGGTTCCCTTTAATAATCCCAAGGTGCTCTGCAGGGCTGAGATTCACAGACTTCCACCTGTGGGTGTGGCCAGCTTGATTTAGGAGACTGGCAGTGTGTGTTCGGGAGAATGAGAGCAGAGCCGAGAGCTCTGCATGGAGCAACCGGTGTGGAGGCTGAGCACAGGGCTCCGATATTAAGTCTGAGACAAGACTGAGGTGAGTGCAGCCAGACCAGGGCTGTAGGGCCGAACCTCTCCTGGAGGAGACACAGACCTAGTGGTCTGCAGAGGGCCCTGGGGCCGAGAAGGAACCTCAGCTAGAGGTGTCTGCTACCAGGTGCCAGAGAGTGAGGAAAGTGGTTAAACTTCCACTATGAACTTGTAATAGAGTCTGCTCTGTAAGCTGCAGAGCCGGAAGCCTGGAAAAGCTCCAGGCCTGTGTGGAGCGATTATAAGTTTGTGGACCCTCCTGGAACAGTCAAACGGGGCATCGTAAGACCGTCTCCTACGGCAAGGGGTGCCTGTGTGACGGGGACCCGTATGGATGGTGCATAACCCGGCTGTGTTCCGGGTGAATTTACATGTACAGCGAGGACAATAAAGCTGTTTGGATTGGACTATTTGAGTCACGGCGTCTTTGTAGTCCTGGGGGACCCCCACCCTGCTACAGAGGTCTGAAGCTCACAGTGAGCGCCATAGAACATGACTGCCCACTGAGGGCTTCAGTCAGATACTGAGTGAGCCTGATGATCAGCGGTGACATCATTCAAGTGATTTGTGGTCACAGTTAGGGGTTCCCATGGCCCTCCACCTGTGACCGCAGGTATCCTGACCTCAGCTGACCTAAGTAAAATCAGTGACCTCACCTCAAATCACCTGAGGGAAGTTAACGCTGACCACGTAGCTGACTCAATCTATGACTGAAGTCCACAGTAAGCTGTCACGTTTTATGGCACTTGCTGTGAGCTTCAGTTGATGCAGAGCTGGAATCGTCATGGAACCTGATGTGGATTATGCCGGACCTGCAGGGGTGTTTTAGGGGTTAATAAAGGGGTGAAAGAGGGTGTTTTTTGTCTTTTTATTGCAGATTATTTGAATTTGCATGGAACTGCAGATATCAGGAAGTTCAATTTTAATTTGATTTGTTCATCTCTAGCATTTGCATTAAGTTAACTTTATCTACGCTACATGTTTCTATTAGTATGTTTCTTTCAGTACAGTATGCCAGTGATAATGGCTGACCAGAAAGCCAATTACACAGTGAATTTGTTTATCAATCAGATTGTCTCTTCAGGGAGGAAGGAGATGAACTCTAGTGCCATCGATTTGGAGTAGCAATCCTAAAAGTTAAAAGTGGCTCTTTAACAAGCTTTTTCATATGACCTAGGATTTATGCCAGATCAGAACCTCAATTTGCAGACACAGTGTTTTGGGATGATTGTCTCTCGTCAGTGCAAAGTATGAGATCTGATCTGGCTCTATGAGAAGCTAAAGTGAAATCTAAGGGGAGAACTTTTCTGCTTGCGGAGACTGACAAACCATTCTGGCTGTCAGAGGTGAGGAGTCTTATACAGTGCTGGCCAAAAGTATTGGCACCCCTGCAATTCTGTCAGAGAATACTCAGTTTCTTCTTGAAAATGATTGCAATCACACATTCTTTGGTATTATCATCTTCATTTAATTTGTCTTCAATGAAAAAACACAAAAGAGAATGAAACAAAAATCAAATCATTGATCATTTCACACAACTCCAAAAATGGGCCAGACAAAAGTATTGGCACCCTTAGCCTAATACTTGGTTGCACAACCTTTAGCCAAAATAACTATGAACAACCGCTTCCGGTAACCATCAATGAGTTTCTTGCTCTGCTGGAATTTTAGACCATTCTTCTTTGGCAAACTGCTCCAGGTCCCTGAGATTTGAAGGGTGCCTTCTCCAAACTGCCATTTTAAGATCTCTCCACAGGTGTTCTATGGGATTCAGGTCTGGACTCATTGCTGGGCACTTTAGTAGTCTCCAGTGCTTTCTCTCAAACCATTTTCTAGTGCTTTTTGAAGTGTGTTGTGGGTCATTGTCTTGCTGCAAGACCCATGACCTCTGAGGAAGACCCAGCTTTCTCACACTGGGCCCTACATTATGCTGCAAAATTTGTTGGTAGTCTTCAGACTTCATAATGCCATGCACACCGTCAAGCAGTCCAGTGCCAGAGGCAGCAAAGCAACCCCAAAACATCAGGAAACCTCCACCATGATTGACTGTAGGGACCGTGTTCTTTTCTTTGAATGCCTCTTTGTTTTTTTCCTGTAAACTCTATGTTGATGGCTTTTCCAAAAAAGTTCTACTTTTGACTCATCTGACCAGAGAACATTCTTCTAAAACGTTTTAGGCTTTCTCAGGTAAGTTTTTGGCAAACTCCAGCCTGGCTTTTTTATGTCTTGGGGTAAGAAGTGGGGTCTTCTTGGGTATCCTACCATACAGTCCATTTTCATTCAGACGCTGACGGATAGTACGGGTTGACACTATTGTACCCACGGACTGCAGGGCAGCTTGAACTTGTTTGGATGTTAGTCGAGGTTCTTTATCCACCATCCGCACAATCTTGCGTTGAAATCTCTCGTGAATTTTTCTTTTCCTTCCACATCTAGGGAGGTTAACCACAGTGCCATGGGCTTTAAACTTTTTGATGACACTGCGCACCGTAGACACAGGAATTTTCAGGTCTTTGGAGATGGACTTGTAGCCTTGAGATTGCTCATGCATCCTCACAATTTGGATTCTCAAGTCCTCAGACAGTTCTTTGGTCTTCTTTTTTTTCTCCATGCTCAATGTGGTACACACAAGGACACAGGACAGAGGTTGAGTCAGCTTTAATCCATGTCAACTGGCTGCAAGTGTGATTTAGTTATTGCCAACACCTGTTAGGTGTCACAGGTAAGTTACAGGTGCTGTTAATTACACAAATTAGAGAAGCATCACATGATTTTTCAAACAGTGCCAATACTTTTGTCCACCCCCTTTTTTATGTTTGGTGTGGAATTATATCCAATTTGGTTTTATGACAATTTTTATTTCTTTTTTTTCATTGAAGACAAATTAAATGAAGATAATAATACCAAAGAATTTGTGATTGCAATCATTTTCAGGAAGAAACTGAGTATTCTCTGACAGAATTATAGGGGTGCCAATACTTTTAGCCAGCACTGTAGCTGCAATGCTCCTCTGGGATATATTCAAATTGTTTCTTCAGGGAGGAAGAAGACGAACTCTAGTGCCACCTATTCACTTTATCAATATACCTATATACAATGTCTTCTGAAAAAACAAGAGACACATTCAGCTTTCAAACCATAAGTTGGAGAAAAATGCTTTATAGGAATCAATCACTTATTTATCTTCTTGTGCATTTGTTATTTTTCTATGTTGGAGTGTTGATATAAGGAAAACTCATCTTTAAAGTTCAGTCCTCTTTAAACCTGTTTGAAATGTTTTTTTTTATTATTATTATTGTATGTAATATTATTTATTACGTATAATACTTGGATGCTTTGCCTTTTGGTTTTGGTGTTTATTTGCATTTTTTCACATAACATTAATATTAAATAGAATGTAATTTATTGTAATTTAGATGCAGCACAAAAAAAACTAAATTTTTTTTTACTTTTTTATTCAAAGGTGTTACAACAGTGCTGACCATGACAACACTAAGTATAAGTGCTCGAAACTCACTACCAAAAGTTGCCTATGCCACTGCGATGGACTGGTTTATAGCTGTGTGCTATGCCTTTGTTTTTTCGGCACTCATTGAATTTGCAACTGTCAACTACTTTACCAAAAGGAGCTGGGCCTGGGATGGAAAGAAAGCTCTTGAGGCAGCAAAAATAAAGGTGTCTTTTTTTGCTTACATTTTATACTCCTAAATGTATCTATATCTTTAGTTATATAAGAATTATATTGTGAAAATATGAATGAGATAGCTTGATGCTAGATTATTTCTTATATGCCCAAATTCTTACTCTTTATTCATAAAAAAATTGTTCATGACACCTAGAGAGTTACAGCATATAAACAGAACAATTTTGGAACTCTCAAAATATAATAGTCACTGGTTCAAATCAATAGTTGCAGACAATATAAAAAAAAAACAAAGAAAAGTGCTCCTATGTGAATCTGCTAAGAAAATTAGTGAGAATCAATTGAAAGCAGCTCATCAATGGTGGTTGTGCACCCTTGCACAACTCCGGTTAGCGTGAAAGTAATGAAGACAGACCGGTCCAGCAGCAGCGATGTTACCACAGGGACACCACAATCCAGCATACAAAGAAAACCGGAGGGGATCCTCTGCAGCGCTCGCACCCCAGGGAGGCATATTTCCTTCAAGGCTTGGGGATCAGTGCTGACACTCTTAAGCCCCACAGGTGTTGTGTCAGTGCATTACCTTCAGGGACTCCACGTGGGATGGTCTGGTCACAGGTAAGGAACCTTCTCTTTTGGATTTTCATGACACCACTCTCGGTATTGCGGTCAGGGGACCGTCACTGCAGGTTAAGGGATGCCTGGGGTTGTTGGTAGGTGCAGTTAGATGTTGTGGCCCCCCGAGAGTAGGGCTGGCCCAAGGGCCCATTTTGAGTGGGTGGAACCACAAGGCGCAGAATGACTCAAACACAGTCCAGAATAGTGAGAACTGTTTTGTGAATATTCGCATACAGCTGGATCGTTCTATTCAATGTGTAATTAATGTGTAATTAGCTGGTGTGTGTGTGTGTGTGTGTATATATGCACACCAGCTCCATTTGGTTATTTACACCTGAGGAAGCGGATGTTTTTATTGTGGGTCCCAGAAACGCGTTGTGTTTAATTCTATTTATTTTAGAATAAAAATATATTTTTTTGCTTCAATTGATCTGTAGCGCCTCTTTCAAGCTTCTTATTTTCTCTTATCCATTGCTCTATCCCTGCGGCCACAGGTTCAAAACATTATCCTTTTGCTCATTGGTGTAATTGCTCGACTGCTGTAAAGAACAGATCGTTAATAATTCTACTCTAGGTAGACTGTTCCCTAGTGTTTTAAATGCACTCATTTTTAGCTGCAATCTAAAATCAGGTTCATAAAATCCTAAAATAAAGTTAACATTTGACATCTATGTGATAATATCTCACATTCTGAGTTCTGTTTATGTCAAAGGGAGGAGGGGGGAATGATAGAACAGAGTAAGATATCTCTATATAACATATTCATTGTTATCTGCACTCCCTGATTGCCAATAGGCCTTTAATACACATTGCTGTATCCAGCTAGGCAACAATTGTTTGAATTGTTTATATTAAAAAAGAAACCTACGATGTCTGTGTTTTCTATATTTAACTCTTAAATTGCTTTATTTATATTTTAAATATGCTTTGTTATTAAAATCTGTACATATGTTTCACGATTACAAAGCTTTAATTCATTTTATGTTACTTTCCCAAATGGAAGCTTTTACCATTAAAAAAAAAAAAAAATAAGAGGGCAACTAGAATGTAAAATTATGAGATATTGTTCTACATGTACATATTTACACATAGGTAAAGGGAGAATCAAGCCTATCAAACTGCAGCCGCACCCACACCCTATTGTTTCCTGCACAGACGAGTATCCTTAGCTACACAACACCCCAATAGTTTCTGTACAGACTAGAAAATACTTAGTTGCACAAATACAAACCTTCAACTCAGAACTGTCTGCCTAAAAGGCCGTCAACTTGTTTAACATATCGACTGAGAGAACAGAAGGGGGGTTTCTACAAACTTCAGAGCAAGATATGTCAAGCATGCAAACTTAAACAGAGACTCAAGGTGAAGAAAAATAAAACACATGCACAAGGTGAGTAAGGAGAGGGACACTAGCAAACAAGGTAAACCTCCCACCAAACAAACAGAGGAAAGAAGTAAGGTGTTGGGAAGGCAAATAAGAAAACACAGAGTAACACAACAATGGTCTCTACCTAACAAGCAAAAATCCTTGCTGCAGGGCTGGAACTCCTTACCAGTAATCCACCTGGAAATATAGCCACCAGAGGAGGCTGGAGTCAGGAGAGTATAAATAGTGCCACCCTAAATGTGATAGAACAGAGACAATAAGCAAGTGAGAACACCTGATAAATTAAAAACAAAGGAAGAGAAGCAAATGGAAAAAAATCATCATAATTTGGACAGAGACTGGCCAGTCTTTGTCTCAGCAGGGAAGGAAACCATTCATGAAACAAGAGATCACTGAATTGAGTCCTGAGAGCAAGGCATGACAGATATCAAGTTATTTCACAATTAAAGAGCTTTTCTCCATATCCCTAAGCACACATTTTTTTTAAACAAACTGAAATTTACTTACACTCCCCATTCTTCTCTAAGTTTTGTCCATTGCTCTTGATGCCTGTTATTGTCTGCAGTGCTGATGCCACGTCTTCAGCACTGCAGCCAATCAGTGAGCTTGATAGCTGCTGATCTCACGTAACACTTGCGGTGTTAACAATAACAAACATTAGAAGCACTGGATGAGACTTGGAGCTGGACCCCTAGAGGGCGAGTAAAGCTCACTTTGTTTTATTTTCTAAAGTAACTTCAGCTGAGGGATAGGGGCTTTCTGAAAATGGAACATTTGTATAGAAACTCACTGTGAAGTTAGAGTGGGTATTACTTTCTTTAGGCTATGTGCGCACATTGCATTTTTCGCGTCATTTTTGCGCGTTTTTCCGTGGTGTTTTTGGGCTCAAAACTGAATGACTTTGCTTCCCCAGCAAAGTCTATGAGTTTTCAATTTTGCTGTCCGCACACAACTTTTTTTTTAAGCTGCGTTTTTGAGCTTAAAAAAAATGGACATGTCAATTCTTTCCTGCATTTTTCTGTGTTTTTCCCCCATGCAATGCATTGGAAAAACACAGAAAAACGCAGAGGTCAAAAATGGAGCAAAACGCAGCCAAAAATGCACTACAACGCGGTAAAAATGCATGTGTTTTTACCAGTGCGTTTTTTTGCGCGTTTTTGTGAGTTTTTAGCTGCCAAAAACGCAGCGTCAAAAAAACGCAGCGTGCACATATAGCCTTACAATGCCTTTACTTTCTGACCTGCTTATAATAAACCTACCCATTATCTGTATAATGGCTGCAGTGAATAAGGGGCATACTCACTGTAGATAAGGTTTGCAGTAAAGCTAGACTTTTTCTGACTCTCAGCGTTAGGTTTAATTATGTGCAATGCCTGTTAGAGCTTAAAGTTATGCCCTAACAGCTAAGTGGCCATTTTACTATATACATTTATAATGTAGTGCCATATATTGAAAGTACATTGTAATGACAAATGTATTTAAATATGATGGTGTCCTAATGGTACTGAATGAAGCAGTTTAATTCAGAAAAAAGAGTACTAGAACTGCCTGTACAGCTACTTTAGTGGAAAGAAAACTAGTAGCTCTCTGACTGGTGACACAAAAAACAAAAAAATTCTACGGCTCTTAAAAAATAATTCCCATATCAGAAATTTATGACTAGAGATGAGCGAACCGGTTGCGGTTCGGCTCGAGCTTGGTTCGTCGAACGGAGGTCTAGTTCGAGTTTGGTTCGGCGAACCGTTTCGGCGAACCAAACCCATAGAAAACAATTAGAGGCAATCACAAACACATAAAAACACCTAGAGAACACCCTCAAAGGTGTCCAAAAGGTGACAAACAACTCACAACACAACACAAACACATAGGAAAGGGACAAGAACAAATTCTCATGCGAAAACAAAATAGCGTTACGAGGAAAAAGAGGACAAGACACAGATATAGGCATGGCATGCCCTTCTAAAATTATGTAAAACACTGCAAGGTGAGTCCAAGCGGAGTCTCCCTTTTTTCCAAAAATTGGGCTACACAGACAACCCTTCAATGGCAGCACTTGTGCCCCAGTTGTACACTTCACAGGTAGATTTGCATCAAGCACATTCAAAAATACGCTATCCTTAACTGTCCTCAGGATGACCCCGGGGTAGGTAGCAAAGTCTTTCCTGATCCCAGATCTGTTCATCTTGGCTCCTTTTAAAAAACACAGCAAGGGTTACTCCAAGCAGAGTCTCCCTTTTTTACAAAAATTGGGCCACACAGACACCCCATCAGTGGCAGCACTTGTGCCCCAGTTGTACACTTCACAGGTAGATTTGCGTCAAGCACATTAAAAAAATATTCCATTCTTAACCGTCCCCAGGATGAAACCGGGGTAGGTAGAAAAGTCTTTGCTGATCCCAGATCTCTTCATCTTGGCTCCTTTTTAGAAACACTGCAAGAAAGGGTTACTCCAAGCGGAAACTCCCTTTTTTCCAAAAATTGGGCCACACAGACACCCCATCAAATCCAGCACTTGTGCCCCAGTTGTATACTTCACAGGTAGATTTGCATCAAGCACATTCAAAAATACGTAATTCTTAACCATCCCCAGGATGACACCGGGGTAGGTAGCAAAGTCTTTGCTGATCCCAGATCTCTTCATCTTGGCTCCTTTTTAGAAACACTGCAAGAATGGGTTACTCCAAGCGGAGTCTCCCTTTTTTCCAAAAATTGGGCCACACAGACACCCCATCAGTGGCAGCACTTGTGCCCTAGTTGTACACTTCACAAGTAGATTTGCATCAAGCACATTCAAAAATATGCCATCCTTAACCGTCCCCAGGATGACACCGGGATAGGTAGCAAAGTCTTTGCTGATCCCAGATTGGTTCATCTTGGCTCCTTTTAAAAAACACTGCAGGGTTACTCCAAGCGGAGTCTCCCTTTTTTCCAAAAATTGGGCCACACAGACACCCCATCAGTGGCAGCACTTGTGCCCCAGTTGTACACTTCACAAGTAGATTTGCATCAAGCACATTCAAAAATATGCCATCGTTAACCGTCCCCAGGATGACACCGGGGTAGGTAGCAAAGTCTTTGCTGATCCCAGATCTCTTCATCTTGGCTCCTTTTAAAAAACACAGCAAGGGTTACTCCAAGCAGAGTCTCCCTTTTTTTCCAAAAATTGTGCCACACAGACACCCCATCAGTGGCAGCACTTGTGCCCCAGTTGTACACTTCACAGCTAGATTTGCATCAAGCACATTCCAAGTTCACAATCATTTACTCTCCCCAGGATGACACAGGGGTTGTAAATTCCTTGTGGATCCATGACTTGTTCATTTTGATGAACGTTAGTCTAACCACATTGTCACTGGACAGACGCGTGCGCTTATCTGTCAGTACACACCCAGCAGCACTGAAGACACGTTCAGAGACAACGCTGGCAGCTGGACACGACAAGATCTCCAAGGCGTAAGTGGAGAGCTCTGGCCATTTTTCAAGATTTGAAGCCCAAAATGAGCAAGGCTCCATTTGCAAAGTCATGGCATCGATGTTCATTTGGAGATACTCCTGTATTATCCTCTCCAGCCGTTGACTATGTTTCAAACTTGTTGTCTCTGGGGGCCTTGCAAAGAATGGTCTAAAAAATTATGAAAAGATTCAATAAAATTGCTGTTACAAGCACCAGATATGGTGCTGCTGGTACGGGTAGACTGTTGAAGATGACGAGACCGTCCCATGTTTGTCAAGTTACAACTGGGAGATTCACTCCCTGCACCACAGTTGTTTGGTGGAAAAGCCGAGCTAAGATCGAGTAACAGCTTTTGCTCATACTCCTGCATACGTGCGTCCCTTTCTATGGCTGGAATTATGTCATAAAATTTGGACTTGTACCGGGAATCTAATAGTGTCGCAAGCCAGTAGTCATCATCACTTCTAATTTTGACAATACGAAGGTCATGTTGGAGGTAGTGCAGCAAGAAGGCGCTCATGTGCCTTGTGCAGCCATGTGGACCAAACCCACACTGTGTTTGTGGCATAGAGGTTCTAACTGTTCTTTCTTCCTCTGACATCTCCCCCCAACCTCTTTCAACTGAAATTTGACCAAGGTCTCCCTCATCCGCTGAGTCTTCCATGTCCATGGACAGTTCGTCCTCCATTTCTTCATGTTCTCCTGCACCTTCCTCAACATTTCGCCTGCTACCATGCACCCTTGTTGATCCCTGTCCCCCATTGTCCCATGCCTGCCGCCTTGGTGATGATGAACGTCTGGACCTTGGTGATGTTGTTGTCCCTTGCGCATATGAATCCTCCTGTAGTTCCTCCCCTTCCTGTTCTTCCACCCCATGACTCCGAAAAGTGTTTAGCGTGTGCTCCAGCAAGTAAATGACTGGAATTCTCTTGCTGATAATGGCATTGTCAGCGCTAAACATATTCGTCGCCATGTTGAAACTGTGCAGAAGGGTGCATAGGTCCTTGATCTGAGACCACTCCATCAGGGTGATCTGCCCCACCTCTGCATCTCGTTGGCCCAGGCTATACGTCATGATGTATTGCACCAGTGCTCGGCGGTGCTGCCACAGTCGCTTTAATATGTGGAGAGTAGAATTCCATCATGTCGGCACATCGCATTTCAGGCGATGAACCGTCAGGCCGAAAGACTTCTGGAGCGATGCAAGTCACTCAGCTGCAGCTGTTGAACGGCGGAAGTGAGCAGACAGTTTTCGTGCCCTGGTCAGAAGGCCATCTAGGCCGGGATAGTGTGTTAAAAACTGCTTGACAACAAGGTTCAATACGTGAGCCATACAAGGCACGTGTGTCACCTTGCCCATGTGAAGGGCCGCACCCAGGTTTGCAGCATTGTCGCACACGGCCTTATCAGGCTGCAGGTCGAGTGGAGACAACCATTTACCAAACTCAGTCTCCAGAGCTGTCCACAACTCAGAGGCTGTGTGACTCTTATTTCCAAGACATTTCAAGATAAAGACTGCCTGATGTTGTTGCGCTCTGCTGCCAGCATAGTAACGAGGGGTGCGTGATTCCTTCTGCGCAGTTACAACACTGGTGGCCTGACCAGGCAGGCTTGGGGCGGAGATGGAGGACCCAGACGAGGTTGAGGAAGCAGAAGCAGTGGAGGAACTTGGACAGACAGAGGATTGACGCCCAAGTCGTGGGGACAGCAAGACTTGTGCAGCAGACCCTTCACCATCTATCACCATAGTTACCCAGTGCCCAGTCAGCGACATGTAACGTCCCTGTCAATGCTTACTGGTCCAAGTATTGGTGGTGAAATGCACCCGTTCACACAGAGAGTTTCTCAAGGAAGCGATGATGTTGTGTGCGACATGCTGGTGTAGCACAGGCACACCTTTCTTAAAGAAGTAGTGGCAACTGGGCATCTGGTACTGGGGCACAGCGACAGACATAAGGTCTCGAAAATCCTGTGTGTCCACCAGGCGGAAAGGCAGCATTTCGGTAGCCAAGAGCTTACAGAGGGATAAAGTCAACCTCTTAGCTTTGTCATGGGTCGCAGGAAATGGCCTTTTATTTGTCCACATCTGAGGGACAGAGATCTGGCTGCTGTGTGTAGACGGTGGTGAGTAGGGTGTCCCTGGAAAAATGCAGGGTTGTGAGGAAAGTGCAGGCGTAGACATGATGTTGCCTTCATCCAATGTTGGTGCTATCGATGTCTGAGAGAGCTGTACACACGCACTTGTTTCCCCTTCCAAACCAACTGACGACCTACCAAGCAAACTGCCTGTTGCAGTTATATTGGGGGAAGTTGTGCATGGAAAACCAGGTGTGACAGTGGTCCCCACAGTCCTAGAAGATGAAGAGCGTGCGGATGCACTGGAAGGGGCAGGCGGTGTATGGTCCACTCCGCTAGGCCGCATTACAGTACGGTGAGCTTCCCACTGGCAAATATGATATTTACTCATGTGACGATTCATGGAAGTTGTCAAACTGCTGAGGTTTTTGCCTCTACTAACAGATTCCTGACAAATTTTACAGATCACATGATTTGGGCGATCCTTAGCAAGGTCAAAAAAGGACCAGGCTAGGCAAGGCTTAGAGGACATGCGACCTGCTGATCCACCCCGACTAGTGCTCAGAGGCAGAGTGGTGGCTGAGGATGCAGTTGTAGACGTGCTACCAGTACTCCTCCTCTGTCCAGGAAGGCGCAAGGTAACTTCGTCGTCAGTTGCATTCTCCTCCACCGCCTCTGTTGACCTCTTCGAGTGCCTGACTGTGGGTTGACAGTAGGTGGGATCTAGAACTTCCTCATCAAGCATTGTGTTTGCACTCCCCTCACCCTCAGACCGAGCCTCTTCCTGCCCTGACCGAATATTTAAGTTGTCATCCCAATCTGGTATCTGCTTCTCATCGTCATCAGTATGTTCCTCATTGTCTATAACAACAGGTGTTACAGTTTGTGAATAAGGGTCAACATTATGCTCAGAAACTTGGTCCTCACGGCCTGAATCAGAGTCACAAAGGTTCTGGGCATCACTGCAGACCATTTCCTGGTCTGTACTCACTGTAGCTTGGGAGCAGACTTCTGATTCCCAGGCTATAGTGTGACTGAACAGCTCTGCAGACTCAGCCATCTCAGTTCCACCATACTGTGCAGGGCTGATGGAGACTTCAGAGCTGGGAGAAAGCAAGTTTGATTGGGATGACAACTCAGAGGACTGGTGTTTTTTGGATGCGGTACTTGAAGTGGCTGAGAGGGCACTTGTTGGACCACTTGAGATCCATTCAAGCATTTTCCTTTTTTGGCCATCATCTACCTTTGTTCCAGTTGTTCGTGTCCGTAAAAAAGGGAGCACATCGGATTGTCCACGGTATGTAGTAGACATCTTACTTTTGCTGGAAGATGGTCTATCTTCAGCAGATGATAATGGAGCTTTGCCACCTTCCCCACGGACAAACCCTTTTTTTCCTTTTCCACCACGCCTCTTCCCCTTTCCACCAGCATCTGTCATTTTGCCACTCATGTTGATTGCAACAAGATTGTCCACTTAAAATGTGGTAGTAAAAATTGAGAGGTGGTGTAGATTGCAGAGGTGGTCTAGCTTTATTGACAGCAGAAGAAACAACACTGACTATCCCTGACATTGCAACTATGGCCCTTAAACTGGCAGCACAGTTTGCCATTATAATAGCTTAGTAAAAATGAGCTTGAGGGTGCAATGCAGATGTGCTGGAAATTGCTTGGCACCAGTGCGACACTAATGAAGTCCAACAGCCACTTTTTGGATGCCAGTAAGTTTCCTCAGTGTTTGCTATTAAAATGGCTTAGTAAAAATGAGCTTGAGGGTTAAATGCAGAGGTGCTGTAAATTGCTTGGCACCAGTGGGACAATAATGAAGTCCAACTGCCACTTTTTGGATTCCACTAATTTTCCTCAGTGTTTGCTATTATATTAGCTTATTAGAAATGAGCTTGAGGGTGCAATGCAGATGTGCTGTAAATTGTTGGCACTAGTGGGACACTAATGAAGTCCAACAGCCACTTTTTGGATTCCACTAATTTTCCTCAGTGTTTGCTATTATATTAGCTTAGTAAAAATGAGATTGAGGGTGCAATGCAGATGTGCTGTAAATTGTTGGCACTAGTGGGACACTAATGAAGTCCAACAGCCACTTTTTGGATGCCACTAAGTTTCCTCAGTGTTTGCTATTATAATGGCTCAGTAAAAATGAGCTTAAGGGTGCAATACAGAGGTGCTGGAAATTGCTTGGCACCATTGGGACACTAATGGAGTCACACAGCCACTTTTAGGATGCCATCAACTGGCATCACTATTTCAAATTAAAATGGCTTTGCAAAAATGTGCAGGAGGGGAGAATGCAGAGGTGGTGGGACTTGCTTGGCACAAGTGCCACAATAATGGAGGACAGCAGCCACTCTTTGAATGGCACTAACTGGCAGCACTCTGCAATTAAAATGGCTTTGCTAAAAAGTCCAGGAGGGTACAGTAGCCGGGTTGTGGGTTAATGTAGAGGAATGGAAGCCTCACTTTCTATCCCTCCTAATGGTGAAATGCAGCAAGGCAGTCCCTGAGCTTAGCTACACAGATGCTGTAAAAAGCAATTCCACGGACCTGACTGTCACCTATGGCTCTGAGCCAGCTGTAATTAGCCCTTAAAAGGCCTGAAATAAAATTATGTCCCTAATCTTTAGAACGCTGTGTGTATAGCATACACAGCAGGATCGGCGGCAGCAGCTGCGTGAGCGGTGTCTCCCCCCAGACGCAGAAGGCAGATAATCCCGTGCTGGAACAAAATCTCCGTTTTTATAATGCAAGGACATGTGACATGGACAGCCTATGACACATGCTCTTGCTTGTCTGGCAAAAAGTCCACTTAACTGTGTGTGTGTCTGGGATTTGCTGACATGCTGGCCCGCCCCACTACACGCGCACTTAGGGAAGGAAAAAAAAAAATGGCGATCGCCATTATCCCGGCAGCAGTGATCTGAATGCACAGCCCCCGCACACTATACGCTGAAATTTCATAATAGTGTGAGTCACAGAGTGACTTACACTATTACAGTGAAAAGCCAGCTAGTAATTAGCTAGGCTTTTTGCTGATAGAAACGTTCTCGAACGTAACTCGAGCTAACAAACTTTTAGCAAAAAGCTCGAGTTCTAGTTCGATCCAGAACACCCCCCAAAATCACTCAAACCGCGAACCACGAACCGCGCTCAACTCTATGACATATAATCTGGATGTCTGAAAGTTGTAGGATGTGGTGTTATTTCTATGAATGGAGTGGGGATAAATCACTTCCCTTAATTAACTTCAATTGGAGTTCATAAAAGCCAAGCAACTAAGGGTCCCAAACCTATTGGACGTTTATAGCATAATCTGTTGATACCTGATCACAGATGTCCATGGAGAAAGTGTGCCATATGAGTTTATTAACACCACAGAATATGTCATGTTTGAAAGCTGAATAGGTCTGTGTCCAACCAGTTTATGAATGAAATATTGAATATATTATGGTTTTAATTTGCACATGCGGTACACGGGCTCCATGGAGTGCTACAGTTATCGCTCATGTAAGCATATGGAAATCCCAATGGACCAGGGAACCACAAAACTCAGTTTCCAATTTTATTTCTATGAGTTTGGGCTGCTGAATTTCCTTCATTTTGCATGTACAGTATGCCATAAATGCCCAAGCTAGGAATACCGCTTTAACCACAAAATAGACTTATTCGGTGACAAGTGCTTTTAGCAATCCAATTATATTGTTAAAAGTTACTACAATCAAACATTTTTGGCTGCAAAGTGATCTTCTATCACAGAGAAAATCTACTTTAAATCTTTATTTAAATAATACGCTGAGTCATCCAATTTCCAGAGAATGCACTGATTTTCTCCTTATTCCTTACCTGGCACCGCACTACATGACCTTGTTTGAGGTCTGGTCAGCAACACTAAGTTATAAACAGATGCCAATCAAGTTCATAGTATTGTGTTAGGTGCGGAATAATGAGAGAGTTGTCTGCCCCATCATTCACTTACAACATTATTTATATAAATATTAAAATTTGACTTTCTCAGCTTGACTTTTGCGACCATAAACTTGAAATTTCTCTTATATATGCATTCAAAAAAAGGCATCTATTATGATACTCTTGAACCCCAAATTGTATAAATGCTTCAATAGTTCTCTATGTTTTCCTATTTCAAACAGAAAAAAGAGCAAGAATCCCTCGGAAGAAAGCCCATCAACACTTATGGTGGAGCAAGAATAACCTACACACCCAATATTTCAAAAGACCTTACCTCATCTGTCATCTCAAATCCAGCTTCTTTGCATATGAAAGTGGAGGATAAGTGCCCAGAAAATAAAAAGACGTACAACAGTGTCAGTAAGATTGACAAAATGTCTCGAATAGTTTTTCCCGTCATGTTTGGGACTTTCAACCTTGTGTATTGGGCAACATATTTGAACAGGGAACCTGTCATCAAGGGGGCGGCTTCATCTAAATCATCCCAAGTATTACCAATACACATCTGAGCCATATCTTTGCACCTGACTATACCAATGAAAGTAAAACAGTATATCCAGGACATTTTTTGTGGAATACTTACTTATTTTTCGTTTGCTTGTTTAGCATGAATAGTTACTGGCTCATGTTCATCTGAATGTCTTACCTCATTTTTCTTTTAAAAGAAAGAAAAAAACTGTAACGCCAAAAACCTGTCTTATTTATGTTGCTAAAATTAAAATCATGTAATATGTTATGTAAATATTGTATCTAATTTCCAGATAACAAACTTAAAGGGGTTATCTGACATTGGGAAAATGTTGTGCAACATGGGGAAATAGGATAAAATATTAAAAGGTTTGAATGATCTGCCGATCTTCAAAAGCCGGCAAAGCTAACAAGTAACCACTTGATCTTTTATTATTATATCCCATGTCTTACCATGTTGGTTAATATCAGAAAACATCTTTAGGATGCCATAAAACTCCTTTATAATGTGACACTGATTAAAATTGAGAAAACCGAAGAAAAGAAATACAGTAGGGAATTTCTGTGAATTTTTAGGTCTTAAGCCATATTTAGTCTTCTTAATAAATATTCAAGAAAAGTAAATATCTAGTTTTATTAGGACAAACATGGTCTGTCATGCCTCAGTGAAATAAATGTTTCTACTAATGATGAGCATTTCCATAGGTTTGAATAGCCACTTTTTCTGTTAGACATGTTATATTCCAAAATGTTACCTTCATGTGGCAATTTTCTTAATGTATGTGCCATATTTCTGTGTGGATTGAGTATTTGGTAATAGGAGAGCTCAACAATACATTTTTAGTAAGTAGTATACTGCATGTAAATATGACGGGGAATTATTGATATGTTTGTTTGAATATATATTCATCAAGAACAAAAATTCATGGACATGTGGAAATCCTATGGTTGATAGAGATGAAAATGAAATGCAAATTATGAAGAAATGAAAACAGCATCTTGAAAACATCTTCAAAAAGTCATTTATTCAGTATTGAGTATGACTGTAGAAATAAATGCACATACATGCCTTGTCAGCTATCAATAGGAATATTCTGCTACACTCAATGTACTTGGGCACAGAGATCATCAACATCCACTGCTGGCAGCTCCCTTTGCAACTGTAAATGAATGATCTCCCAGATGGGTTCCATAGAAAACGAGTCTGGTGGTGCTGCAGCCAATGGCAGCACATTTAAGCCATGCAAGCTGCTCACATTAGCACGAGCAACAAGAGACTTGCCATTTATTGGGTTTAAAAACAGCTCCTGGGATAAATCACATTCCCTTATGAAGGCCTCTTCATGGTATTAACCATGTAATCTCCAGACCAATCTCTAGCTATAAGTGTGTCTAAGATAATAGTAGAATTTATTGATAGCAAGGATAGATTCTAGCATCCATAGCAGTAAAAGGAACTCCTGTAGCTAGTCATATTGCTTTTAGCTCAAGGTTGTTCAATCACCTTCTCATGGTCTATATAGACACTTTTGCTTGGTATGTGATACCAAATTTCCCATACACTACGGAATGGATCATGCTGTACCATACTTTGAATCAGATAAGACCACATAAGCAACATCATGAAGAGGACTTCACAAAGGAACCTCTAACTGGTGCTACTCCCAGGATTATGGTATGAGATGGCATAATGTATGGTAGCTTGACCTCTCTAGTCATAATTCCAGGTAAATTAACAGCTCAGCATTATAATGCTTTGATCTTGGAGCCAATGGCATGACTATTTTTCTAAGGTGTCACAGGTGTCATTTCTCAGCAGAACAATACCAGTCTAAACATGCTACTACGGGCTGCAGTGTCTCTGGACCTGTCTACAATCAAGCACATCTGGGACATCATTGGTCGGCAATTGCAAAGGGCGCAGCCAACAGTGAGTCTTAACAATTTCGACAGCATGCCAAGGTGGGCAAGTGCATGTATCCCTGCGTGGGGCACTTACACTCAATTCTGAATAAATTTAGATCCTCTGAAAAGTTTTTAAGATCGTTTCATCATTTGCATATCGATAACATGTCTATCCATGCTGTTATCTTCATAATTTCAGGATTTTTCCCTCCTGTTTGTTTTATATATATATATATATATATATATATATATATATATATATATATATATATATATATATATATATATATATATTTATATTATATATATATATATATATATATATATATATATATATATATATATATATATAAATAGACCACTTCCAAATTTTCATTTTTTCAGATTTTTCACCTTATAGGAATATTTTTGAGTAAAATATGAATTGTTCTTTTATTCTATAAACTACTGACAACATGTCTCCAAATTTGCAAGTAATACATTTTGTATTTATTTTCTGACAATAAGAAATGGTCAAAATATCAACACAATGCATTGCTTTCAGACCTCAAATAATGCAAAGAAAACAAGTGCATAATCATTTAGAAACAACAATACTAATGTTTTAACTCAGAAAGAGTTCAGAAATCAATATTTTGTGGAATAGCCATGATTTTTAATCACAGCTTTCATGCATCTTGGCATGCTTTCCACCAGTTTTTCACACTGCTTTTGGGTGACCCTATGCCACTCCTGGTGCAAAAATTTAAGCAGTTCTTATTTGTTTGATGGCTTTTGACTATCCATCTTCCTCTTAATTCCATTCCAGAGGTTTTCAATGAGGTTCCGGTCTGGGGGTTGGGCTGGCCATAACAACGTTTTGATGTTGTGGTCCTTCATCCACACATTGATTGAACTAGCCATGTGGCATGGCACATTGTCTTGCTTGATAAAACAGTCTTCAGAGTTGGGGCACATTGCCTGAGCAGAAGAAAGCAACTGTTTTTCCAGGATAACCTTGTATGCGGCTTGATTCATACGTCCTTTGCAAAGTTTAATCTGCCCGATTCCAACCTTGGTGAAGCATCCACAGATCATCACCGATCCTCCACCAAATTTCACTGTGGGTGCAAGACACTGTGGCTTGTACACCTCTCCAGGTCTCCATCTGACCATTAGATGACCAAGTGTTGGACACAGCTGAAAATTAGACTCACCAGAGAAGATTACCTTACTCTAGAAATTGGGCAGGAATTCTCAGAATAAACTTTGCGAAGGACGTATGAATCAAGCTGCATACAAGGTTATCCTGGAAAAACAGTTGCTGCCTTCTGCTCAGGCAATATTCCTCAACTCTGAAGACTGTTTTTCCAGCAGGACAATGTGCAATGCCACACTGCTAGGTCAATCAATGTGTGGATGAACGACTACTAAATCAAAACTCTGTCATAGCCAGCCCAATCTTCAGACCTGAACCTCATTGAAAACCTCTGGAATGTAATTAAGAGGAAGATGGATAGTCACAAGTCATCAAACAAAGAAGAACTGCTTAAATTTTTGCACCAGGAGAGGCATAAGGTCACCCAAAAGCAGTGTGAAACACTGGTGGAAAGCATGCCAAGACGCACGAAAGCTGTGATTAAAAAACATGGTTATTCCACAAAATATTGATTTCTGAACTCTTCCTGAGTTAAAACATTAGTATTGTTGTTTCTAAATGATTATGCACTTGTTTTCTTTGCATTATTTGAGGTCTGCAAGCAATACATTTTTTTTTTGTTATTTTGACCATTTCTCATTTTCAGAAAAAAAATTGCAAAATGTATTGCTTGGAAATTCGGAGACATGTTGTCAGTAGTTTATAGAATAAAAGAACAATTTCCATTTTACTCAAAACATATACCTATAAAGACAAAAATCAGAAAAACTGAACATTTTGCAGTGGTCTCTTAAATTTTGATAGAGCTGTATATTATATATATGAAAATGCATCATTTTAAAGCAAACACAACTTTTAAAATACTAAATGCTTTACTTGCTAAAACTAGAATTTAAAATATTATGTTGTATGAATGTCTTTGTTTGGATGGAGGACATATTGTTTCTTCTGTTACTAATGTGTAATTTCCTTAAGTAGCTAAGCATTCAGACTAGGGATGAGTGGACCTGTAGATGTTCAGGTTTGGCGGGTTCAGATGGACCTTAGATAAAGATCCTAAAGGGATTCGGACTTGACCTGAACCCCAATGGAAGTCACTAATTGGGAAAGTTCGGGTCTCCGCCAACATGCAGCTAGCCGTAAACAGAACACTCCCGGGGTGGTTGGGTGGAGGATTCTATTGTTATTTTTTTTTACACATTACATCCGATTACACTGTTGTTACCCCCATTGTGAGCCAATCAAACACTGCAAGCGGCTCAAACTGGGCTAAGCACCGAGAGTAGCCAAGCACAGTGATGCTCGCTCAAATGGTTTGCATATGTATAGCACCTGAACTCCAAACCCAAACTCTGTTTATTTTTTAATGTCTGTGTTTTGTACGAACACCGAACCTTGGGATCGCTCATCTCGAATTCAGACCACTGTTTATTAGTATGGTAATGTGCTACGTTTCAATGGTTACTTTGTTACTAAGATATATCTACAGATACTTGCGTAGTTTTTGCTTTTATAAAATCATCAGGTTCATTAATTTAAACATTTTATATTCTAGCCTGCATCATTTAAACTAACTCATTCGGGACTGAGTATTATGATAACCTTAAAGGCCCCTTTACACACAGAGACTTTCTAGCGATCCCACCAGCGATCCCAACCTGGCCGGGATCGCTACAAAGTCTCTGGTGAGTCGCTGGTGAGCTGTCAAACAGGCAAACCTGGCCAACGACGCAGCAGCGTTTAGAGACTTTCTAGCGATCCCGGACCTGCAGAATGACCTAGCTAGTCATTGGGGACGTGTCAAAGCAGCTATTTGAAAGTGAAGTCGCTAACAAAGTCGTTGTAACGGTGTCAAACACACCGATACATGCTGCATAGAGAGAAATAAAGGACCAAAAAATGGTCCTGAAAGATTTGTAGCGATCAGCGACCTCACAGCGGGGGCCAGGTCGCTGATGCATTTCACACACTGCAATGTTGCTGGGGAGGTCTCTATTACGTCACAAAACCAGTGACGTTGCAGCGATGTCGTTAGCGATGTTGCAGTGTGTAAAGGGACCTTAACATAACAATATGAATTTGTAAACCACAAATAAGGTGAAATAAGAATTAAAGCAGCTTTTACAATCATTTCTGTATCCTGCTAGCTTTGCGTCATATGCTGTTAATTTTACAATCATATGATCCCTCGTTGCTTTCCTGCTTTATTAAAATGTATCATTACATTTCAGAAATTCAGTTTATATCTCTATAAAGAGTAAGCTTGAACATATTTATATCTAAAGATGCTTTCTGAACATTTTGTAGATTATAACCGTCATCTGAGCGCTCACACTGCCTTAAGGTAAAAGGAAACTAGCAAATAGAGATGAGCAGATTGATCCACGGAGGATTGACTTAAAATTGAATTTCCTGAAATTCACAGATTTATGCGAATTCAAATATTTTGATATTCCATTTGCGGTTTACAACAAAAAAATACTTCACCATCACCATTTCTCACAAAGCTGAAGCATCATTGAGAAGTTAAATTAAATGTCATTTCGTATGAACATGCTAGCTTCCACATATTTCCTTTCAGCTATAACATCAACCAGAGTATCATACCATGTAAAGAGGAGGTCAGTAGCTGGAGAAACTGAGATCGATGGATCCCAGTGGAGCACAGTTTGTACGGCAGAGTCGTTTTTCCCCTCCAGTGTCACTAGGTAAATCTCTACCCTCTGTGGAATTTATGTTCGTATGGTCAGCAGGGTCCTCTCTCTGTCTGTCTTTTCTGTAGTCTGTAAGCTCTTATGTCAGTGGGATCCTCTCTCTCTTTCTGTGTCTCTCATCTGTAGAATGTAAGCTCTTTTAGTCAGCGGGATCATCTCTTTCTGTCTTTCTCTTCTGTAGTGTGGAAGCTCCTATGGCCAGCGGGATCCTCTCTCTGTGTCTCTCTCTTCAATAGTGTAAGCTCTTATAGTGAGTGGGGTCCTCTCTCTTCTGTAGGGTGTAAGCTCTTATGGTCAGCGGGATCCTCTTTCTGTCTCTCTCTTCTGTAGTGTGTAAGCTCCTGTGGTCAGCGGCATACTCTCTCTCTCTCACGCTCTCTCTCTCTATACCTCTCTCTCTGTCTTCTTTCTTCTGTAGTGTGTTAGCTGCTATGGTCAGCAGTATCCTCTCTCTCTCTCTGCCTGTTTCTCTCTTCTGCAGAGTGTAAGCTGTTATGGTCAGATGGATCTGCTCTTTCTGTATCCCTCTTCTGTAGTGTGTAAACTTTTATGGTCAGTGGGGTCCTCTCCCTGTTTCTTTTTTCTGTAATGTGGAAGCTCTTATGGTAAGTAGGGTCCTCTCTCTTTGTCTCTCTCTTCTGTAGTGTGTAAGCTCCTATTGTCAATGAGATTCTCTCTCTGTCTCTCTCTTCTGCAGAGTGTAAGCTGTTATGGTCAGATGGATCTGCTCTTTCTGTCTCCCTCTTCTGTAGTGTGTACACTTTTATGGTCAGTGGGGTCCTCTCCCTGTTTCTTTTTTCTGTAATGTGGAAGCTCTTATGGTAAGTGGGGTCCTCTCTCTTTGTCTCTCTCTTCTGTAGTGTGTAAGCTCCTATTGTCAATGAGATTCTCTCTCTGTCCCTCTCTTCTGCAGTGTGTAAGCTGATGGTCAGCGGGATTCTCTTTCTCTGTCTCTCTTTTCTATAATGTGTTAGCTCCTATGGTCAGTGGGATCCTCTGTCTCTCTCTTCTGTAGTGTGTAAGCTCCTATGGTCAGTAAAATCCTCTCTCTTTCTCTGTTTCATCTGTAGAGTGTAAGCTCTTATGGTTATCGGGATCCTGTCTTTCTCTCTCTTTTTTCTGTAGTGTGGAAGCTCCTATGGCCTGTGGGATCCCCTCTCTCTGTCTCCCTTTTCTGTAGAGTGTAATCTCTTATAGTCAGTGGGATCCTCTCTTTCTGTTTCTCTGTTTTGTACTGTGTAAGCTCCTCTGGTCAGCAGGATCCTCTCTCTCTGTTTCGCTCTTTGATATTGTGTAAGCTCCTATAGTCATCAGGATCCTCCCTCTTTGTCTCTCACTTATATAGTGTGTAATGGTTAGCAGGATCCTCCTTCTTTGTCTCTCTCTTCTATAGTGTGTAAGCTCTTATGGTGAGCGGGGCCCTCTCTCTCTCCTCTCTCTCTTCTATAGTGTGTAAGCTCTTATGGTAAGTGGGATCCTCACTCTCTGTCTCTTTCTTCCTTAGTGTCTAAGCTCTTATGATCAGCTGAATCCTCTTTCTCTGTCTCTCTCTTCTATAGTGTGTAAGCTCTAATGGTCAGCACGCTCCTCTCTCTCTATTTCTCTCTCCTGTAAATTGTAAGCTTTTATTGTCAATGGGGTTCTTTCTCTCCTCTTCTCCATGTGTATTTTCTGAGCAATTACAATCTTTGAAGTATTGAGATTCCCATTAATTTATTCAGCCCAAATAAATTTTGGGAGGAAAATTCAGCAAAGGGAGTAAATTTGAATTTGAAAAGATCTTCCCCTCTCCAGTAGTAAATGTTTAATTGTAGCTCAAAGTTTTAGTGGCCTTCCATCACAGGGTTTGCAGTTCGAGTCTTTGAGAATATTTGAGTTACGTCTTTCTAAAGGGAATCTGTCAGCTGCCTTTGCCTCCCTAAACTGCCACCATGTTTGTTTTGCACCCTTTTCCTGCATTCTAACAAGTACCTTTATGGTACTTGTTAGAATGCAGAAATACATTTAAATTGCTGAATACAGTTAAATTAACCTTTAACTCCTGTGCTCATGCAATGTAAAACAATAGAGTTAATATTCAGGTTTCATCGGACTAATCCTCACTTTCATTATGTAAGCACACCACTGTAGGCTAGACTCACATGATTTACATGACGAATGTCACTGTCGATTCCTTACAAATTTCAAACAATTGCGTGATATTCTATTTCTCTGGAAATGTGCAATGAAGTCTTGTCCATGCTCCTCAGTTCCATCTGCGTATTGCGCATGACCAGGGTGCCAGATATGATGTGGATCTTGGCTAACCTTTGAGATTTGCAAAGAGCTTGTGATAACCATAGAATAACATCTGGAGGAGACAAAATGGCACAAATGGTGTATTATCCTTGTGGAGCCGAATAAAAGAGATTTGGGAAAACTCACCTTCCAGAGTTGTGAAGGTCACAACTACCATTAGAGCATGGTAGCAATCCACATCGGCTGCCGTGTACCTAGTTAATTCAAATAGTAACCAGAGGAAAGAAAGGGTTAATCTCGCTACTGTGGATATAAGCAGGAGATGAATCCAAGGGTTGACCTTCGTGATTTTTAAAATAAAAAATCACAAAGATCAACCCTTGGATTCATCTCTTGCTTATATCCACGGCAGCGCGATTAACCCTTTCTTTCCGCTGGTTACTATTTAAAGACCTGGTGATAACATAGGTCTTACATGTCATGTCAGCCACATCAATAGGGACTTGCTTACATGATACGATGGAGGATTAATCTAGAGAAGTAAATTACCCATGATTGGTGAGCTACTGGTTTACATAGTGCAAGCCCAGACGTTAAAACAAATGTATCTTTTATTCAGTAATCACTAAGTAGCAAAAAGGGCTTGTTGGAATGAAGAAAAAAGTGAAACAGACATATTTTGGTGGGTTCGGGCCTTGGGCAGTTGATTAAGTCCCTTTAAATACTTACAAAATAGCTCTATTTAAGAAGAAAGGACAATACAGTAGTGCCTATGAAAAGTTGATGCCCTGTAAGTCAGAGCTATATTATTCTACCCTCTAAAAGGCCTCTATAAATGAATTAGCTTCTCAAAACATACATGAACATGAGAAGACTTCCTATGTAGATTTCCGGATGCAGAATCAGAGGGTTCTCAGGAACCCTAAATAGTTAGTAGGCTTTTACTGCTATGATGCTTTAGCTCTTTGGTGCAAAGTATTTCCTCCGGATTCAGCTAATGTAGACTTTCTGTTGCACCCACTAAGGGGTCTATCTTCATTTTGTATTATTGTTTACTGTACGTACTCGTATATTTAGCTGCATACAGTCTTGCCCTCTAGTGGTGAAAAAAGCAACTGCCGTATTTCCCAAGCATATTTGTAGTGAAGCAGAGGACTAGTACTGTGTGATATATAGATAGATAAATAAATAAATAAATCTCTATAGATTTATCTTTTATACTAGCAACATAAGGCAAAATGTTTATACTGATATAAAAATTGTGTTGTGGTGCCTAATTTTTCTGTATTATGCTTTTACGTTATACAATCCCAAATACCAACCTAGAGAGAGTCATCGTGAAATTACTGGATTGCTTTTTCCTTAACTTACAATTATTCTAAGTTAAATATAAAGGATATTTTTCGCTGCTCCTTGTCTTACATCGGTGCTCATGTAAATTCCACAATAAATCTTGCTGCAGCCTTAGTGTGTATGGCTGTAAGTCTTAGATAGGGGCCATGTAATAGGCTATATAGTAGAATTATAGGATACAAATATTAATAAAAACAATAAGTGAGCAGTTTTATGAAAATCGTAATGTTTGAGTATTTAGTGTTTTGTGGGCTGTACAATTTATTATTGTTTTCTTAAATTTAAAGGAGTTTTAAATTTTTTTCATACTTTGGATATATCATTTTTAGTGAAATACTGATAAGATTGCTTTTAGACCTTGTTTATTGCCTTTTTATATTTTTGTCAATACCAGCTACAAAGAGCTGTTATCATGTTATTGCTTTTAGCAACGATATATAACACACAAGTAATATTTCACTACAATGCAATATATCTCATGTATTCACAATGACACATACTAATCTTACTAGTTCATTTGTCTGGATGCAAGTATAATAAGGTACTAAAGGCATTTGCCAAGTTAGTATGAAGTTCATATAAACAACCAACGGATGTGTTCATATATGGTAACCTACATAAGTAACCAATTGAGTATTGACAGCAAATCTTGAGTGCTGCTTGTTTCTAAACTGAGCATGAGGTCTGTGCCCATAAATTTTAACCTATAATTATCAGTTGAACCCGAAAACTGGGATTTTATTTATGTGGATGATTAATAATACAATAAATTTATAGCATTACATCATAATATATTTTTGTCTGCAAATAATACAAGAGTCAACTGTACGATGGAGGGATTCGGATTACGGGCAAAATAAAAACTGAATAGACTTTTTTTAGTGAGTCTATGTTATTATTTCAAATTTTCTAAATTGAAATCATGTTTAAAATTTGCACTGGGATTGTGAACCATTGAGACATTCACAAGATCTTTCGAGTAACTAAAAATTTGCTTCTGATTATGGTTTATTTTTAATTCCCTTCTAGTGAATTGCTCTTATATAAACAAATATTCAATATCTATCAACCTATCGTAACATTCAAAGCCATGAAGGATGAAGGGACATTCATTGATTGTCTCATTACAACTATATTTTACAATCAGTTGGTGACTTTGATGTGTTAAAAGCAGAAAAAAATTGAAAATGTTTAGATCTGAAAAATTAGGTACTAGGTGCTGACCAATGGCATGAGGTGGTTAGTAGGTACCAAAGTGGATTAAGGAAAAAAAAAAGTATAGTAACATTTATTTGTGAACATGAAATGGAGTTCTGGGTGTTGAATCCTCTTCCAATTCCCCAGATCTAAATCAAATCTATATTATATGGGATGAACTGGGGAAATATGTCCAAACATATAAGCCCCACCTTGCAACTATCAACCCATACAGAAATGTTCCTAGCAAAAATTTGTGAATAAATTGACTAATAGGTGTTGTCATCCTCCTTGTTCAAAGAGTCATCACTGATTGGACAAAATCACAGTTTGTGGGACACCCTTCTATCACGCGCAGTAGTCAATTTATTCCTAAATAGTGATGAGTAAGCGCAAAAACGCTTGGTACTCAAACGAGCATATCAGATGCTCAGAAATAGCTAATTCATCAGCCAAATGTCTTGTTTTTAAAATATTTCTATAGCAGTAATGCAGTACTAGAGTTCCTTTTTTCAGTGTTAGCATTTTATAGTGTAGCTTTTTTTTTTTTTTAGTTATATTGTGTTTTCAGCTTGCACCTGTTGCATGTGCAGGTCAGTCTTTTTGATATATTTGTAGTGCATTTCTTTTTGATTGAGTACTCCGCCCTGTAGCTGTGTCCATCCTCCTTTATAGCTGGATTCTAGCTGCTCAGACATGTGGGTTTTTAACCCAGATAGAGACATCTAAGTTGGGGTCCCGGTAAATTGAAATATACCTTGTCGCTGGTCACTGGGCTCACATGCATTGGCCAATTCATAAGACAACTGTCTCTTTTTTCAAATACTCCTATAGCAGTGGTGCAATACTAGCATTTCCTTATTCATTGTTAGCATTTTAGAGTGCAGCTGGATGTGTTTTGTAGTTATATTGTGTTATCAGCTAGCACATGTTCACACCTGTTAGATGTGCGGGTCAGTCCTTTTGATATTTTTGTAGCTCAGAAATGTTCAAACTGAGTACTTAGTACAATAGAAGTCAATGGCTGACTCAAACATATTTTTCTAAAGTCCCTGTTATGTTTTCTGCCCTGACACAACCCCTGACCAACACAGTCCTCATTATCTGCATGCAGCTGGCAGCAGACATCACCCAGCAACCCCAATTTGTTTTCCTGGCCACCACAGTCCCTATCATCTGGGTGCAGCTGGCATCGCCCGCTAAATTCAATTCCTGGGCATCATCCAAAAGCTCTCCCCCGGCTAAAGTAACTGTGCAGTTAGTCCGCTCTGGTCTCCATTTTGGAAAAGACAGAGCAAGGGGTTGTCAGGCGATGTCTGCTGCCTGCTGCATGTGGATAATGGGGACTATGGTGGCCAGAGGCTGTGTCAAGGCAGGTAACAGAATAGGGAGTTGAACATTTAGTTTGAACACCCGTGGTATTCGATTGAGCACAGAGCATTCTGATCACCCCAATGCTTAATTGAGTATCGAGCAATGCTGAGCACGCTCACTCATCGCTGTGACTAAACTATACATGGGGAATGCAAATGCTTTCTTAAGCAGACATGACATGTCTAAAGAGATGATATGTCTTCTTCAAAAGATTTGCCGCCAATGTCTTGGTTACAAATACTGTAAAAAAAAAGTTCTTGTGGAAGCCATGCATAGATGGTCAGTGCTCTTTTGTTGGCACGGAGAGGACTAGCTCAACACTAAGCAGCTTGATTGATGTGGATTATGTAAAGACATCCAATCTTATAAGTACATGGAATATTTTAGAATATATAATCTATAGGCACAATCTTTATAGGTTATTCATAGCAGCATTTAATATAAATCGGTCAATGAGTGTGTAGTGATTCATTTCTCCATAGATCGTACAACTGCATTTAACAAATGCATGATTGACAGTGTTTAATAATGTCAGCGAGCCGTAACAACAAAGCTGTAAGAACTTCAGATCATTAAAAAATGTATAAAGATAATTAAATATTTTGGAATGCCACCCTCACTTTATTCCTATCAATTGTCAGGTCCAATGATAATTGGAGCGATTGTATTAAGAATGTCACAATGACAATATGTCTTAAACCAAAAGTATTGATATTGTATACTTCTATCATCTCAAATAAAATGGATAGTCGAAATCAGTAATTCTTTATATTAAAGAAACAAGGATGTCTCTTTTAACATTGTTTATAACTATTCACACAGTGTCAAATATATTGCGATTTCTCAAGCTAAATGTATGCTTTGTATACTAAAGCTGTTTTTATTGTTACACTAACTTTAATAAAACTCATAACATCTGCTCCTATGTGTCTTTTTAAGGATCTGAAACACGCTGTAAATTAAAGTTAACTTGTCATTTCATTTTTGTTATTTGTTTTTTAAATCGTAGGTTTACAAAGATAATATCAACCATTCCAAAAATACAGTTTCTAAGGAATTTGGGGGAGAAGATGGCATTCATTCTATGTGCTGACATGTCTTTTTTTCTGTAGGGTATTATTGAGATACTGCACCAGAATCACAGCACCCCAATTGTACAAACCATTTTTTATGCTGGATTTATATGTAATCTATTAGAAGAAGAATAAATGCTTCTTGAAAAAAAATCCGTAGTAGCAAGCAGTACAGTATGGCATAAAGACTACTATGAGATTGAATAAGCCAATATAGCAGATGTGCATAAGCCGTAAAATAGATATATTTGCAGCAATCTTCATCTTCAAATGAATTTTGTGTTCACTTATTTAAAGAACTGAAAAAGGTTTTCTATCAGCATTGCCTACATTTTAGAACTGATTAATTGAAATATACCTTCTATCAGAAAACACGTAAAAGCAGACATTAGACAGGTACATGCTCTTTGCAGTGTTAGTCATGTCACTTTCTCATACACTGCCATGTAATTTGCGACATGTCAATAAGTAGTTACAGAATCATATTGTATGCGTTTAATGTTGAAAAATAATACCCAAAACTACTCAGTGTGTCTTGAGATTGCATTTTAAAGGTACTTATTTCACCTCTGAGCTTGCTTTTATGGAAGAACCACTGCTGGTTGTAATTTGAGTCACATTCGCTGTATGACATCTATTACTGATCTGACACCTAAATACATTCTACAATAGCTATTATAATACCAGGGCAAGCTAAAATTCACTTTAGTTTAAAATATATTTTTTTCCTGCGGTCTCACCTCATACAAAAACTTTCATAAATTCACTCATGTATAGTGCTTTAATGGTACATGTGATCATATATACACATCATTTTTTAGATCTAGCAACTAAAGAAGGTAACATACAAATAAAGTAGATGTAAATGATGTAATATGAAGTGTAAGACCAGGGCTGACTCCAGGTTTTTGTGGGCCCCATCCAAATGTAGACACACACATATACAGATATGTACACATACAAGCATACGTACATATACATATTTAAAGACAAATTCACAAAAATACATCTAAATAGACATAAATATATACACAGTCATTTACACTGACATACATAGATACAGACATGATACATACAAACAAAGACACATTAGATATTTCTAATCTGAGGAAGCAGCCTCACTCACCTCCCCTTCTTGTCGCTTATTCAGCTCCTCCCGGGCATGTGGCTGTGCCACGCTGATTGGTGGCCATGACTAAAGCCTGCTTTACACGTTACGATTAAGCATACAATATCGTATGCGATCGTAACCGCCCCCATTGTATGTGCGGCACGTTCAATTTGTTGAACGTGTTGCACAAACGATTATTTGCTGTCACACGTACTTACCCTTCCATATGACCTCGATGTGGGCGAACGTCCACTTCCTGGAGTGGGAGGGACGTTCGGCGTCACATCGACGTCACGTGGCAGCCAGCCAATAGAAGCGGAGGGGCGGAGATGAGCGGGACGTTAACATCCCGCCAACCTCCTTCCTTCTGCTTTGCCGGCGGGAGCCGCGGGATGCAGGTAAGATCTGTTCATCGTTCCCGGGGTGTCACACACTGCAATATGTGCTACCTTGGGAACATTGAACAACCTCCCGTTCAATTTTTAGGAATTGAACGACGTGCGTGCGATGAACGTTTTAATGTTCAATCACAATCGCATGTAGCTGTCACACGTTACAATATAACTTACGATGCCGGATGTGTGTCACTTACGACGTGACCTCGCCGGCACATCGTAAGATATATTGTAGCGTGTAAAGCCCGCTTAACAGTCATGGCCATGCATGGTGTACACTGACATTGCTGTGTATAAATTGCAGGAGGTACTGGGGATATACAGCATTAGGGGGACATACAGCTCTAGAGGGGGACACTCAACTCTTGAGGGGGTATTCAGCACTGGGGTGGAGGGAACATACAGCTCTGGGGTGGTATACAGCACTGGCATGGGGGGACATATAGCTCTGGGGGTATAAAGCACTGGGGTGGGGGGACATACATCTCTGGGGGGTATAGAGCACTGGAGTGGGGGGACAAAGCTCTGGAGGGTATACAGCTCTGGGGATATACAGCACTGGGGTGGGGGGACACATAGCTCTAGAGGGGGGTATAAAGCACTGGGGTGGGGGGGGAAATACAGCTCTGGGGGTATAGAGCAATGTTTATATTCCAGGGATAGACTCAGAGTGATTTGATCATGAGTATGGCTCCTTACTAGTGATGGGTAGAGATGAGCGCAATCGTGGAAGTTTGGTTCGGCGGGTGCAGCCTGACTTTTGAAAAAGTTTGGTTTGGGACTTTGATTTGACCTGAACTCCAATGGAAGTCATTAATTGGGCAGTTCAGGTCTCCACCCACATGCAGCCGCAATAAAAAAAACCCACTTCCTGTGGTGGGTAGCCTTTGTTTTTCCATATTTTTTGTTGGGTACACACTACATCCAATTATGCTGTTGTTACCCCCAGTGAAAGCCGATCAAACACTGCAAGTGTCTGGCACTGGGCTGAGCACCAAGCGTATCTGAGCACAGCGATGCTCACATGAGTGGCTTTCATATGTAAAGCACCTGATCTGCAAACTTGAACTCTGTTTTTTAAGTATGTTCAGTACAAACAATGAACGTTGCATCTCAGGTTCACTCAACTATTATGATGGATGAACTAGAACTATAAACTTTGGGGCTGCATACCAGACACCTAGTGTCCGTGTACTGTTTAGGTTCCACCAGTCGGAGTAAAAAAAAGTCAAAATGGGTATTTAAGCAGGACAATTATATTTACCAAGTCTCCTCGCTGTCAAATTGCTTTCAAGTCTGCTCATTAAATCTCATGCATATTCACTGCGACTGAATATATTATTGGTTGCAGTCAGACTGCTGACGTACCGGCATCTGTGCTTGGTTGCCCTAACAGTAGCTGTCTAGGTTCCTGTGGTGGAGTGTAAATATTAATAAATAATTGGAAACAAATAATATATTTATTTATTTTTCCACTCGACTCCAGGGTCCCAGACAGCTACTGTCAGGGCAACCAATCACAGATGCTGCGAGTCTGACTGCAACCAATCACAGGGGCTGTTACAGAGGGTGGGCAGCAGAAGCAGTTCATATTCAGGAGGTGTAAAGCAATATGGCAGCCGCGTGGAAACTCAGTAAGTATAATTATCCTGCTTTAATCCCCATTTTGCTTCCTTTTTTTAAATCTTAATCCAGGTGGCTGAAGCCAAGCAGTAACACGGACTTCCCTTGGAGGTCTGTGATCGGAGTCTGTGCATTGACCCCAAACTTTGCAGTTTGAGTTCGACCATCACTAATTACAGACTTTCTAGTTTTAAAATGCATGCAACTTTATTTGCCAGAAATTAAATTTTTGAAGAAAATTCAGTAAGGTCGATGAATTTAAATTTTAAATATCCACTCATCTCTACTGGTGGGTCATTTTAATAAAATTTGATTTTCCTGCCCTGCTTTTTAATGAAGGTAATTACTTTTCCCTTGGTATTGCTATGCTTTATGATTATGATTTTAACCCTTCGTTAATTCAGACCTTGACCTTGACTTTGTTCGTACCTTGGATTGTCCACTGTCTATCCATTGTTCTACTTTACAAATGACTCCTGTATTCTTTCCTATGTTCTCTATTTTTAACTTTACTTCTACTTCATCATTCCTGCTGGTTAGACTTGGTGCATATAAATCTGATCCAGCAGCCATGTCAGTGATCGTGACTACTTGCAGGAAGCTCTGAGAAAAAACACCTTCCTGACAGCATACCTAGCTTCTCTTTTGATTAGCTGGTCTTGTGTAACTTCATTGTTGTGGTATGACGCACTTGTGATTTTGAAGAAGAGCGACTGATTCCGTCTGGTAACAGGTGGTTCTATGTCCTTACATCTAGAGGCCACAAATCACAAACACTGCCACTTGAAAGTGTTCTGAGAATTGACTCACACCAAATTCTACTTCTTACCACAATCAATGACTATTCAACAGGCTGCCATCTAGAAATTATGTCCGGAAAGTTTATACTTTTTTGCAAGAGTTAACAATAAGAATAACTAAACCAGGCCGCAGCCAGTATTAGAGTGGTGGAAATAAAAAAAACATAGAAATAAATCCCCGTTAAAAATTAACTTTTAATCTAATATTATTAAAAGGTCAAAAAACCACAATAACAAACATAAAACATGACAATGCAGGGTGTGTTGTAATAACAAATACTAGGAGGGAGAAGGATAAACTATCCCTAAGTTGCCCTAATCAGGCTCTCCACACCTAGCAATGAAGGGTATGACGCCCTAGGGTTGTGGCGCCCCCATTCACCGACGGGAGACCCTAATTGACCCTAATAAACCCTGCACAGGTCAACACTAACACCATACAGTTAGCAAAAAAGCCCCATCAAAATAAGATGGAAGCATCAGAAACTTATCTGAAACAGGTCCCGACGTGATTCCTCCCAAAGATGTCAGGGAATGGATACTGTATTTACTATGCCTAAAGGTCATTTTGAAAATGTGGTGATGCCATTCTAATTAACCAATGGTTTTATAGTCTTTCAAAATTTAATAAACTTTATTTTTTGCTCCCTGTTGGGTAGATTTGTGGTCATTTACCTGGATTACATAGTGATTTACTCACAATCTCAGGAGGAATATTGTGAGCATGTCAGACAGATTGTCCAGATCCTATGTGACAACCATTTATTTGCTAAACTAGAAAAATATAAATTAGAAGTACAGCAGGTCCAGTTCTTAGGACATATGGTTTCGGCACTGGGGCTTTGGATGGATCCTGTTACGTTGCAAACAGTCATTGATTCTGTTCCGCCAAGAAAACTGAAAGTGTTACTGAGATTATTTGGCTTTGCTAATTAATATTGGAAGATCATTAAGAAATTTTCAGGCATAGCCAAGCCTCTAACTAACATGATTAAGAAAGGAGCAGATTTTTCTTCTTGGTAAGCAGAAATGGCAAAGGCTTTTTTAGCCCTCAAGACAGCCTTCTCCAAAACTCCTCTTCTCTGTCAACCTGAGGTCGATTTGCCTTTCTTAGTAAAGATAGATGCTTCCTCTATTGGCATGGGAGCTGTTATGTTGCAAAAGAAAGATGGGAATGTACATCCTTGGGCTTTTTCTCCAAGAAATTTACTGAAGCAAAATCCAATTATGATATAGTTGAGGAATGGACATATTGGTTGGAGGGGAGAAGATAAAAGGTGTCTGTCATTATTGATCATAAGAATCTGTTGTTTATTGATGCTTAAATACCAGAAAGCTATGTGCAGGTGTAGCATAAGGTAACAATACCCTTTAAAAATGATTTTTATTGAATTTATATTAAAAAATACCAATCAGGTGTAAATTTCAGTGACCATTTTTCTTAAAGTGCACAGAAACAGGGAGAAGATTATGCTGACCCTGTGTGAGCCACTCCCTCATGTGCCCTACCTGTCTGCGGAGGTCAGCACCCTGGTTAGCGTAATGGCACTTCCACTCAACGTACATTTACCCTATCTATCCCTGTTTAACCCTGCCAGAAAAAGTGGTGCTTATAATGATATGATAAGGTGTTCGCTATATGCAGAAATAGACACACGTACACATCTTGGCATGCAGACAGTGATGTTACTAATGGTTGTTTGATGAAAGTTTTGCAATGCTGAATGTACATGTGCAGGCAAGTTATCAAGATCCTCTGCTGGTAGCTACCTTTGTGATTGGTGGTCAATGAATTCCCAGATGTAGTATATGAGGGAAAAATTCACAGATGCTGCCAATCAAGGTAGCATGTTTAGGCTGCTTACAGTGGCAGCATAGCAAAACATTCTTGGAACAGCAATTAATAGCCACATGAAGGCGGGCAAGTGAATGTATTTCTGCTCTTGTCGCTTATATTCGATACTGATTAAATCAAAGTTTTTTGAACATCTTGTTTCAATTTTTCCTCATTTGTATTCCATTAACATGCCTATCAACCCTGTGATTTTCTTTCTGGGTGTTGCAATTTTCATATTATGTAATTTAGTTTATTTCTAAGAAAACTGAGCTCATGCCCCTGGATAAATTCAGGTAGACTGCAGAGGAGACAGTAGAAAAAAAATCAAACTATATGTTGATGTATCAAAATTCTTCAGCACTTTGCTGAAACATAATAAACAACCCTCCAGCATTTATTTTAGGCATAATGGCTCACACCCACCTTCTGACTCACTTTGCTAACACTCTTAATTTATGCACCCCACAGAAATCATTTTCACATTCCCTTCACCTCCTATCATTTTTAACTAGGCTTGAAAAACTCCTTGTCTCATTTATCTTTTCTAAAATCACCATGTTTCTGACTCTTGGGTAGCTAACTCCAATACAATTTTTTAAAGAATGTGTGCATACTATGTCCTTCAGAGGATGGGTTTGGAGAAGGTCCAGTTTTCTAACCAGCATGAAAATTGCTTGCAAAACACTCATTGGATGAACATACTGTGTATATTTCAATTAAAATAAGATTTGCTCTTTATATGTACAGGATTTTGAGCGTCTTTTAACCATTTCAGGTTTCCAAAGACGTCAAGCGATTAATAGAATTTAGCTGACCATTCTTCAGGCATCTTCTGCTGTGAAGATGCTCCTTATTTACAATACAAATTATTTGAAAGGCTCAAGGGCCGCTCAGAAGACGCTCATGTGAATTTTTATCAGGATTTTTGTAAGCCTTTCTGGTTGAAAAACTTTTATGCTTTTTATAATGTTAAATTTAATAAAAATAATCATCAAAAAAACTGTGAAAACACTAAAAAGCACAGTGATGTTCAAAAATTACGAAAAATGCTCAGTAAACAAAGTGCTAAAAAGACACTCTAGGTTCACAGATTTTCTGAATGTTTTTCTGCTTTAAAATGGTTGTTACTGGTCGCCAGAAAAAGTTGCTGTGTGCACATGCTGTAAGGGTATATTAACACTGTGTCTTTTTTCAGTGGTCAAAAACAGCTGTTTATCAAGCAGCAATTGCTGCAGAAGTCATTTTTATTCTCTGATTTTTAAATATAAAGAATTTTTTCTTACCATTTTTTTTTCATTTCCTGAGCACTGTTTCAAAGTTTTCTTCCATTAACATTTTTTGTAGCATTTTTAAGTGTTTTCTTGGTGTATTTTTACTGCTGCTTTCCATGCGTTTTTTTAAATGCTTTAAGTGTCTTTGAAAGCATGGACTGTTTTACAAATGTTCAAATGCTTGAACATATGAACAGAAAGTAGGGACATCCTCTTGATCATTTTGTAAGCCTTTTTTTGTCACTTTGGAAGGGACCCACTCAAAAAATAGTAGAAAACGTATTAACATACCCTATGCGATTTTTTTTTTTAATTATTGGGTTTGCAATAGGGTATCTGATATATGCCTCTCCATTACTAACACCAGGGCTTGATGCCAGATGATACTACACAGCTGACATGAACCCCAAAAACCATTACCCCGATTGCCACTGCACCAGGGAAATCAAGAAGGACCAAGGCAAAGCGCCAGAATTGGTGAATCTGATGTGATGTGCCACTTCTGGGGCAGCTGAGGGCTGGAATTTTTAGGTTGGGAAGTGTTTAATGACCATAGTCCTTCCCAGCCTTATAAAATCAACTCGCAGCTGTCTGCTTTACTTTTGCTGGTTATCAAAAATGGAGGGGACCCCACGTTGTATGTACAGTGCTGGAAAAAAATTGTATTCGCATCCCTGCAATTCTGTCAGATAATACTCAGTTTCTTCTTGAAAATGATTGCAATCACAAATTCTTTGATATTATTATCTTCATTTAATTTGTCTTCAATGAAAAAAAAAATTGTCATAAAGCCAAATTGGATACAATTCCACACCAAACATAAAAAAGGATGTGGTCAAAAGTATTGGCACTGTTTGACAAATCATGTGATGCTTCTCTAATTTGTTTAATTAACAGCACCTGTAACTTACCTGTGGCACCTAACAGGTGTTGGCAATAACTAAATCACACTTGCAGCCAGTTGACATGGATTAAAGTTGACTCAACCTCTGTCCTGTGTCCTTGTGTGTACCACATTGAGCATGGAGAAAAGAAAGAAGACCAAAGAACTGTCTGAGGACTTGAGAATCCAAATTGTGAGGAAGCATGAGCAATCTGAAGGCTACAAGTCCATCTCCAAAGACCTGAAAGATCCTGTGTCTACGGTGCGCAGTATCATCAAGAAGTTTAAAGCCCATGGCACTGTGGTTAACCTCCCTAGATGTGGAAGGAAAAGAAAAATTGACGAGAGATTTCAACGCAAGATTGTACGGATGGTGGATAAAGAACCTCGACTAACATCCAAACAAGTTCAAGCTGCCCTGCAGTCCGAGGGTACAACAGTGTCAACCCGTACTATCCATCGGTGTCTGAATGAAAAGGGACTGTATGGTAGAATACCCAAGAAGACCCCACTTCTTACCCCGAGACATAAAAAAGCCAGGCTGGAGTTTGCCAAAACTTACCCGAGAAAGCCTAAAACGTTTTGGAAGAATGTTCTCTGGTCAGATGAGACAAATGTAGAGCTTTTTGGGAAAAGCCAACATAGTTACATAGTTACATAGTTACATAGTTACTAAGGTTGAAAAAAGACCTAGGTCCATCTAGTTCAACCTTCCTCCACCAGTTCTACATTTGGTAGCAAAGTCATTTATAACCAACAATGTTGTGTGTACTGAGGAAATCATCCAGCCCTTTTTTGAAAGCTGTTATAGTGTCTGCCATTACTACCTCTTGTGGTAGGGCATTCCACAGTCTGATTGCTCTAACTGTAAAGAACCCTTTCCTATTTAGCTGTCGGAATCGCTTTTCTTCCACTCGCAGTGAATGCCCCCTGGTCCTTAGTATTGTCTTTGGAAGAAATAAGTCATGTGCCAGTTCTTTATATTGACCACACATGCATTTATACATATAAATGAGATCTCCTCTAAGACGTCTTTTTTCTAAGCTAAACATATCTAACTTTTTCAACCTGTCCCATATGGGAGGCCTTCCATTCCTTGTAGTAGTCTAGTTGCCTGCCTTTGAACTGACTCTAACTTCTGAATGTCCTTTTTAAAATGTGGAGCCCAAAACTGAATCCCATATTCCAGATGTGGCCTTACAAGTGATTTATAGAGGGGTAACAATACATTGGGATCACGGGATCTAATCTCTCTTTTTATACACCCAAGAATCTTGTTTGCTTTTGCAGCTGCTGCTTGACATTGAGTTTATAGGAAAAAAAAAGACATTCAAAGAAAAGAACACGGTCCCTACAGTCAAACATGGCGGAGGTTCCCTGATGTTTTGGGGTTGCTTTGCTGCCTCTGGCACTGAACTGCTTGACCGTGTGCATGGTATTGTGAAGTCTGAAGACTACCAACACATTTTCAAGCATAATGTAGGGCCCAGTGTGAGAAAGCTGGGTCTTCCTCAGAGGTCATGGGTCTTCCAGCAGGACAATGACCCAAAACATACTTCAAAAAGCACAGGAAAATGGTTTGAGAGAAAGCACTGGAGACTACTAAAGTGGCCAGCAATGAGTCCAGACCTGAATCCCATAGAACACCTGTGGAGAGATCTCAAAATGGCAGTTTGGAGAAGGCACCCTTCAAATCTCAGGGACCTGGAGCAGGTTGCCAAAGAAGAATGGTTTAAAATTCCAGCAGAGCATTGTAAGAAACTCATTGATGGTTACCGGAAGCGGTTGTTCGCAGTTATTTTGGCTAAAGGTTGTGCAACCAAGTATTAGGCTAAGGGTGCCAATACTTTTGTCTGGCCCATTTTTGGAGTTTTGTGTGAAATGATCAATGATTTGATTTTTGTTTCATTCTCTTTTGTGTTTTTTCATTGCAAACAAAATAAATGAAGATAATACCAAAGAATTTGTGATTGCAATCATTTTCAAGAAGAAACTGAGTATTTGCTGACAGTATTGCAGGGGTGCCAATACTTTTGGCCAGCACTGTATCTTTTAATTATATATTAATTTGGGTAATAGCTGTAAAATCTGTTATCTATCTATATTTGCACATTTTTAACACATAAAACCATTAATTTTAGTGTCACTTTTTTATAGTATGTGTCAAATGGAAGTCACACGGACAGTACACACGTATACCTGTATGTCACAGTGATGACACACATACACACGCATCGCCACAAGGATAGACAAAATGAACATACCTCAAGTTTGTTTTTTATGCGCACATGTGAAGAATAAAGCAGCTTATCTTTCCATTCCACTTAAAGCAGCTTCTTACACCTTCTCTCCATACTCTAGGAGGATCTATATATCCCATTGCCTTATTTATTATTCTTTAATAGATCTTTATACTCCCGCAGCAATAAAAAATAAACAATGAGACCACCATATTTTGTAGGTCACTCTAAAATTCTGGCAACCTTAAGTTGCATCTCTTGTAGCTGTTATGGCCGCTTTACACGCTACGATATATCTAACAATATGTTATTGGGGTCACGTCGTTAGTGACGCACATCTGGCCTCGTTTGACATATCATAGCGTGTAACACAAATGAGCGACTGTGAACGAGCAAAATTACTCATCTTATCGTTGCTCGTTGACACGTCACTCATTTTTAAAAAATCAAATGTCCTTCTGTAATCCGGTTGTTCATCATTCCTGAGGCAGCACATGTCGCTCCGTGTGACACCCCGAGAACGATGAACTGCAGCTTACCTGCGGCCGCCGGCAATGCAGAAGGAAGGAGGTGGGTGGGATGTTTACGTCCCGTTCATCTCCGCTCCTCTGCTTCTATTGGACGGCCGCTGTGTGACGTTGCTGTGACGCCGAATGTCCCTCCCCCTTCAGGAAGAGGATGTTCGGCGCCCACAGCGACGTTGTTAGGGAGGTAAGTATGTGTGACGGGGGTTACCGAGTTTGTGCGACATGGACAACAAATTGCCCGTATCGCACAAACGATGGGGGGGGTGCGATCGTACATACGAAAGCACGAGAAATTGATACGTATAAAGCAGCCTTTACTCAAAACATCTACTGACGTAATGCTTTTGTCTGCACCTTTCATTTCAGTTTTAGCATACATAACATTTTAAATAATTTCATTTGTTTTCCAGTGTGTGCACTGTACAATCCCAAAATTGAAGTAATCATAAAATTTAGTGACCAAAAAATTAACCCCAGGCATTTGTACTGTAGCGATTTTAAGGCATCCCTTAAGTTTTTTTGTTATTTGTTGGCAGAAATTGCTTGCTTTTTTATGCTAACAAATGGCGGTGAAATAGACCTCCCAATACCTAAAGTGCACTTGTCAAACTATTTGCCTTCACTTAACAACAGCTATTGGGAAAATGAGGGTATAGCTGAAATTTCTGTATTACCAATCCTGAAAATTATATCCAACAGCTTCAGTTTGGCCTCTGTCACGTTGCAGCTAGAGATGAGCAGACCCGTTGAAGTTCGGTTCGGTGGGTTCAACCGCACTTTAGATAAAGTTTGGTTTGGGACCCGAACTTGATCTGAACCCTAATGTAAATCACTAGTTGAGCAGCTTGGGTCTCCGCCCACATACAGCCAGCCATAAACAGATCACTTCTAGGGGTGGGTGGGATGGGTTTTTCCACTTTTTTTTTTGTTTGGTGCATACTACAGCCGATCATGATGTTGCGCCCAGTGCAAGCCGTTCAAACACTGCAAGCAGCTCGCACTCGGTGAAGCACTAAGTGTACCTGAGCATAGTGATGATAATTCGACTGGTTTGCAACATGAAGCACCCAAACTCCAAACTAGAACTCTGTTTTTTTTGTAAAGTCTGTATTTGTTATGAACCTCTAGCCACAACATCTGAAGTTTGCAAATGTATCATTTATGACTAGAGATGAGCGAACCGGTCGCGGTTCGGCTCAAATTTGGTTCGCCGAACGGAGGTCTCATTCGAGTTCGGTTCCGCGAACCGGTTCGGCGAACCACTCGAACCGCATAGGAAACAATGGGTGGCAATCACAAACACATAAAAACACCTAGAAAACACCCTCAAAGGTGTCCAAAAGGTGACAAACAACTCACAACACAACACAAAAACATGGGAAAGTGACAAGGACATATACTTATGCGAAAACAAAAGAGCTGGACAAGGAAAAAGAGGAGGTGACACAGATATAGGCATGGCATGCCCTTCTAAAATCATGTAAAACACCGCAAGGTTACTCCAAGCGGAGTCTCCCTTTTTTCCAAAAATTGGGCCACACAGACACCACTTCAGTGGCAGCACTTGTGCCCCAGTTGTACACTTCACAGGTAGATTTGCATCAAGAACATTCAAAATTACGCCATCCTTAACTGTCCCCAGGATGACACCGGGGTAGGTAGCAAAGTCTTTGCTGAACTATGACTTGTTCATCTTGGCTCTTTTTAAAAAACACAGCAAGCAAGGGTTACTCCAAGCGGATTCTCCCTTTTTTCCAAAAATTGGGCCACACACACACCCACCCCTTCAGTGGCAGCACTTGTGCCCCAGTTGTACACTTCACAGGTAGATTTGCATCAAGCACATTCAAAAATACGCCATCCTTAACCGTCCCCAGGATGACACCAGGGTAGGTAGCAAAGTCTTTCCTGATCCCAGCTCTGTTCATCTTGGATCATTTTTAAAAACACTGTAAGCAAGGGTTACTCCAAGCGGATTCTCCCTTTTTTCCAAAAATTGGGCCACACACACACCCACCCCTTCAGTGGCAGCACTTGTGCCCCAGTTGTACACTTCACATGTAGATTTGCATCAAGCACATTCAAAAATACGCCATCCTTAACCGTCCCCAGGATGACACCTGACTTGTTCATCTTGGATCCTTTTAAAAAACACAGCAAGCAAGGGTTATTCCAAGCGGAGTGTCCCTTTTTTCCGAAAATTGGGCCCCACACACACCCACCCCTTCAGTGGCAGCACTTGTGCCCCAGTTGTACACTTCACAGGTAGATTTGCATCAAGCACATTCAAAATCCACTCTCCATTTACTCTCCCCAGGATGACACAGGGGTAGTAAATTTCTTGTGGATCCATGACTTGTTCATTTTGATGAACGTTAGTCTGTCCACATTATCACTGAACAGACGTGTGTGCTTATCTGTCAGCACACACCCAGCAGCACTGAAGACACGTTCAGAGACAACGCTGGCAGCTGGACATCTCCAAGGCGTAAGTGGAGAGCTCTGGCCATTTTTCAAGATTTGAAGCCAAAAATGAGCAAGGCTCCATTTGCAAAGTTATGGCATCGATGTTCATTTGGAGATACTCCTTTATCATCCTCTCCAGCCATTGACTATGTGTCAGACTTGTTGTCTCTGGTGGCCTTGCAAAGGATGGTCTAAAAAAATTATGAAAAGATTTAATAAAATTGCTGTTACCAGCACCAGATATAATGCTACTGGTACGGGTAGACTGTTGAAGATGACGAGACCGTCCCATGTTTGTCAAGTTACAACTGGGAGATTCACTCCCTGCACCACGGTTGTTTGGTGGAAAAGCCGAGCTAAGATCGAGTAACAGCTTCTGCTGATACTCCTGCATACGTGCGTCCCTTTCTATGGCTGGAATTATGTCACAAAATTTGGACTTGTACCGGGGATCTAATAGTGTGGCAAGCCAGTAGTCATTATCACTTCTAATTTTGACAATACGAGGGTCATGTTGGAGGTAGTGCAGCAAGAAGGCGCTCATGTGTCTTGCGCAGCCATGCGGACCAAGTCCACGCTGTGTTTGTGGCATAGAGGTGCTAACCGTTCTTTCTTCCTCTGACATCTCCCCCCAACCTCTTTCAACAGAAATTTGACCAAGGTCTCCATCATCCGCTGAGTCTTCCATGTCCATGGACTGTTCGTCCTCCATTTCTTCATGTTCTCCTGCACCTTCCTCAACATTTCGCCTGCTACTATGCGCCCTTGTTGATCCCTGTCCCCTATGGTCCCATGCCTGCCACGTTGGTAATGATGAACGTCTGGACCTTGGTGATGTTGTTGTGTCTTGCGCATATGAATCCTCCTGTAGTTCCTCCCCTTCCTGTTGTCCCACCCCCTGACTCCGAATAGTGTTTAGCGTGTGCTCCAGCATGTAAATGACTGGAATTATCATGCTGATAATGGCATTGTCAGTGATAAACATATTCGTCGCCATGTCGAAACTGTGCAGAAGGGTGCATAGGTCCTTGATCTGAGACCACTCCATCAGGGTGATCTGCCCCACCTCTGCATCTCGTTGGCCCAGGCTATACGTCATGACGTATTGCACCAGGGCTCGACTGTGCTGCCACAGTCGCTGTAACATGTGGAGAGTCGAATTCCAGCATGTCGGCTCATCGCATTTCAGGCGATGAACCGGCAGGCCGAAAGACTTCTGGAGCGATGCAAGTCGCTCAGCAGCGGTGGTTGAACGGCGGAAGTGAGCAGACAGTTTTCGTGCCCTGTTCAGAAGGCCATCTAGGCCAGGATAGTGTGTTAAAAATTGCTGGACAACAAGGTTCAACACGTGAGCCATACAAGGCACGTGTGTCACCTTGCCCAGGCGAAGGGCCGCACGCAGGTTTGCAGCATTGTCGCACACGGCCTTACCAGCCTGCAGGTTGAGTGGAGACAACCATATATTAAACTCAGTCTCCAGAGCTGCCCACAACTCAGCCGCTGTGTGACTCTTATTTCCAAGACATTTCAAGCTAAAGACCGCCTGATGCCATTGTGCTCTGCTGCCAGCATAGTAATGAGGGGTGCGTGATTCCTTCTGCGCAGTTACAATGCTGGTGGCCTGACCAGGCAGGCTTGGGGTGGAGGTGGAGGACCCAGACGAGGTGGAGGAGGCAGAAGCAGTGGCGGAACATGGACAGACAGAGGATTGACACACAAGTCCTGGGGACGGCAAGACTTGTGCAGCAGACCCTTCACCATCTATCACCATAGTTACCCAGTGCCCAGTCAGCGACATTTAAAGCCCCTGTCCATGTTTACTGATCCAAATATCGGTGGTGAAATGCACCCGTTCACACAGAGTTTCTAAAGGAAGCGGTGATGTTGTGTGCAACATGCTGGTGTAGCGCGGGCACACCTTTCTTAGAGAAGTAGTTGCCACTGGGCATCTGGTACTGAGGCACAGCGACATACATAAGGTCTCTAAAATCCTGTGTGTCCACCAGGCGGAAAGGCAGCATTTCGGTAGCCAAGAGCTAACAGAGGGATAAACTCAACCTCTTAGCTTTGTCATGGGTCGCAGGAAATGGCCTTTAATTTGTCCACATCTGAGGGACAGAGATCTGGCTGCTGTGTGTAGACGGTGGTGAGTAGGGTGTCCGTGAAAAAATGCAGGTTTGTGAGGAAAGTGCAGGCGTAGACATGATGTTGCCTTCATCCAATGTTGATGCTATCGATGTCTGAGAGAGCTGTACACACGCACTTGTTTCCCCTTCCAAACCAAATGACGACCTACCAAGCAAACTGCCTGTTGCGGTTACAGTGGTGGAAGTTGTGCGTCGAAAACCAGGTGTGACAGCTGTCCCCACAGTCCTAGAAGATGAAAAGCGCGCCGATACACTTGAAGGGGCAGGCGGTGGATGGTTCGCTCCGCTAGACCGCATTGCAGCACGGTGAGCTTCCCACTGGGACTTATGATATTTATTCATTGGACGATTCATGGAAGAAGTTGTCAAACTCCTGAGGTTTTGCCCTCTACTAACAGAATCACGACAAATTTTACATATCACATGATTTGGGCAATCTTTTTCTATGTCAAAAAAGGACCAGGCTAGGCAAGGCTTAGAGGGCATGCGACCTGCTGAGCACCCCCCCGGACTAGTGCTCAGAGGCAGAGTGGTGGCTGAGGATGCAGTTGTAGACGTGCTACCAGTACTACTCCTCTGTCCAGGAAGGCGCAAGGTAACTTCATCGTCAGTAGCATCCTCCTCCACTTCCTCTGTTGACCTCCTCGAGTGCCTGACTGTGGGTTGACAGTAGGTGGGATCTAGAACTTCCTCATCAAGCATTGTGATTGCACTCCCCTCACCCTCAGACCGAGCCTCTTCCTGACGTGAACAAATATTTAAGTTGTCATCCCAATCTGGTATCTGCATCTCATCGTCATCAGTATGTTCCTCATTGTCTATAACAACAGGTGTTACAGTTTGTGAATAAGGGTCAACATTATGCTCAGAAACTTGGTCCTCACGGCTTGAATCAGAGTCACAAAGGTTCTGGGCATCACTGCAGACCATTTCCTGGTCTGTACTCACTGTAGCTTGGGAGCAGACCTCTGATACCCAGGCTATAGTGTGACTGAACAGCTCTGCAGACTCAGCCATCTCAGTTCCACCATACTGTGCAGGGCGGATGGAGACTTCAGAGCTGGGAGAAAGCAAGTGTGATTGGGATGACAACTCAGAGGACTGGTGTTTTTTGGATGCGGTAGTTGAGGTGGCGGAGAGGGCACTTGTTGGACCACTTGAGATCCATTCAAGCATTTTCCTTTTTTGGCCATCATCTACCTTTGTTCCAGTTGTTCGTGTCCGTAAAAAAGGGAGCACATCAGATTGTCCACGGTAAGTAGTAGACATCTTACTTTTGCTGGAAGATGGTCTATCTTCAGCAGATGTTAATGGAGCTTTGCCACCTTCCCCATGGACAAACCCTTTTTTTCCTTTTCCAATACGCCTCTTCCCCTTTCCACCAGCATCTGTCATTTTGCCACTCATTTTGATTGCGACAAGATTGTGCACTTAAAATGTGGTAGTAAAAATTGAGAGGTGGTGTAGATTGCAGCGGTGGTCTATCTTTATTAACAGCAGAATAAACAACAATAACTATCCCTGACAATGCAACTACGGCCCTTAAACTGGCAACATAGTTTGCTAGTATAATGGCTTAGTAACAATGAGTTTGAGTGTGCAATGCAGTGGTGCTGCAAATAGCTTTGAACCAGTGGGACACTAATGGAAGTCCAACAGCCACTTTTAGGATGCCACTAAGTTTACTCAGTATTTGCTAGTATAATGGCTTAGTAACAATGAGCTTGAGTGTGCAATGCAGGGGTGCTGCAAATAGCTTTGCACCAGTGGGACAATAATGGAAGTCCAACAGCCACTTTTAGGATGCCACTAAGTTTACTCAGTGTTTGCTAGTATAATGGCTTAGTAACAATGAGTTTGAGTGTGCAATGCAGTGGTGCTGCAAATAGATTTTCACTAGTGGGACACTAATGGAAGTCCAACAGCCACTTTTAGGATGCCACTAAGTTTCCTCAGTGTTTGCTAGTATAATGGCTTAGTAACAATGAGTTTGAGTGTGCAATGCAGAGGTGCTGCAAATAGATTTGCACTAGTGGGACACTAATTGAAGTCCAAATGCTACTTTTAGGATGCCACTAAGTTTTCTCAGTGTTTGCTAGTATAATGGCTTAGTAACAATGAGTTTGAGTGTGCAATGCAGAGGTGCTGCAAATAGATTTGCACTAGTGGGACCCTAATGGAAGTCCAACAGCCACTTTTAGGATGCCACTAAGTTTCCTCAGTGTTTGCTAGTATAATGGCTTAGTAACAATGAGTTTGAGTGTGCAATGCAGAGGTGCTGTAAATAGATTTGCACTAGTGGGACACTAACGGAAGTGCAACAGCCACTTTTAGGATGCCACTAAGTTTACTCAGTGTTTGCTAGTATAATGGCTTAGTAACAATGAGCTTGAGTGTGCAAAGGGCAGGAGGGTACAGTGGCAGGGTTGTGGGTCAGTGTACAGAAAAGGAAGCCTCACTTTCTATCCCTCCTAATGGGGAAATGCAGTGAGGAAGTCCCTGACCTTAGCTACACAGACGCTGTTATCTGTAGCTGTTAAAATCTGTTTCCACGGATCTGACTGTAACCTATGGCTCTGAGCCTGCTGTTATTAGCCCTTACAAGGGCTAATAAAAACTTCTATCTTTATTCTGTATAGCGCTGTGTATAGAGCGTACACAGCAGTATCAGAGATAGGAGCTACGCCAGCGGTGACTGACACCCAGACGCAGAAGAGATAATGGCGTCCGGACGGGCAGATACCCGTTTTTATAATGCAGGGACATGTGACATGGACATCCTATCACACATGCCGTTGCTTCTCTGGCTAAAAGTCCACTTAGCTGTGTGTGTGTCTGGCATTGGCTGACATGCTGGCCCGCCCCACTACATGCACACGCTTAGGGAAGGAAGACAAGGAAAAAAAAAATGGCGATCGCCATTATCCCAGTAGCAGTGATCTGAATGCGCTGTTCCCACACACTATACGCTGAAATTTCATAATAGTGTGAGTCACAGAGTGACTTACACTATTACAGCGGAAAGCCAGCTAGTAATTAGCTTGGCTTTTTGCTGCTAGAACCGTTCTCGAACGTAACTAGAACTATCGAGCTTTAGCAAAAAGCTCAAGTTTTAGTTCTATCTAGAACAGCCCCCAAAATCACTCGAACCGCGAACTGGAGAACCACGAGCCACAAACCACGCTCAACTCTATTTATGACAATACTAAGTTTGCTGAATTGAAAGACAGATAATCAAAGATACTGGGAAGAAATAATGAATGAGGCTAGAAATCCAACATAAGTTTAAATAGTTTTATATACACATATAGGGGCTAGGGATGAGTGGACCATGGAAGTTCGGGTTTGCCATCTTTTGCCGGACTTTAGTTAAAAGTTCAGTTCAGGACTCTGATGTGACCCAAACTTGACTCTGGACTCCAAAGCCCATATAAGTCCATGGGGACCCAAACTTCTGTGCTGGATATTGGCTGTAAAATTTCATATTTAGGGGACTACTAAAGGAAGAAAAATGGGGGCAACAATTGCCCTGCAAACAAATATGGATACGCAATAAATAAAACAAAAAATAATGACGTGGGGGTCCCACCTAGTTTTGATAAAAAGAACAGATAAAGCAGACAATTCTGGGCTGCAAGTCTCCGATGTCTGCTTTATTTTTGCTGGTTATAAATGTAGGGTATCCCACAAAAGTTTCTTAAATGATTTACATAATTAATTACACACTGGAAGACACATTGAAGAGGGCCTCTATGTTAAGAATGAGACTTCTACACTAGTAAAGCGTATGCACTATGTGCAAGGGCTCCAAAACTTAGAAGGAGGTTCTCCAATATACTGTGGAAGACATATAGAGGAGAGCCTCAGGAAACCATTTTTAGCCATTAGTAAGGAGTGGGACTCCTAAAAAGCCTATGCAAGGGCTGAAAAACATTTACCCCTGGGGGTCTTCATAAACCAAGCAGTGCTGAGCACTAGAGCTGAGCGATGTTCGAGGTTCACCAATTTCCTGTTCGAGTGATTTTGGAGGGTGCTCGAGATCGAACTCGAACTCGAGCTTTTGCTAAAAGCTCGACAGTTCGAGTTAGGTCCGAGAACGGTTCGATCACCATAAACGTGGCTTTTCACAGTAAGGCTACGTGCACATGTTGCTATCTGCATGCGTCCTGCGTTCCCAGCACAATCCCTCTCCCTTTTCTACTCACCAATCACGGGCGCCTCGTTCCATGTCTGTCACAAATCTGCGGTGTCTTTTCCTCTTTAGAAAATGGCTGCCGCTTCATTAGTCAATTAGTTATTCCGTGCCTTCCCCGCCCACCGGCGCCCATGATCGGTTGCAGTCAGACACGTCCCCAAGCTGAGTGACAGCTGTCTCACAGCAACCAATCACAGCCGCCGGCGGGCGGATCTATATTGTGCAGTAAAATAAATAAATAATAATATTAAAAAAAAAAAAAAAAGCGGTTCCCCCCATATTTGATACTAGCCAGGATAAAGCCACACGGCTGGAGGCTGGTATTGTCAGGATGGGGAGCACCACATTATGGGGAGCCCACCACCCTAACAATATCACCCAGCAGCCACCCGGAATTGCCTCATCCATTAGATGCAACAGTCCCGGGACTTCACCCAGCTCATCCCAAATTGCCCTGGTGCAGTGGCAATCGGGGTAATAATGAGTTTAATCATGCCAGGCGTCTCCCCGAGATACCGTCCATGATTAAACTGTAAGTGAAAGTAAATAAACACACACAGCAAAAATCCTTTATTTGGAATAAAAGACAAAAAACCACCCTGTTTCACCCCTTTATTAATCCCCAAATACCCCTCCATGTCTGACGTAATCCACACGACACTGTCAGCTCTGCTCCCTAAAGATGCAGCAGCACCGTAGAACACCATCGCGCTGTATCAGCTCCACGTAGCAATGAAGTGAATTGCGCGTTCAGCAGAGACTTCAGCAATGCAGACTTCAAGATGTGCCTATTTTTATCAATAGAGTCAGTAGTTCAGTGGATAGAGTGCTCGCCTCAGCAGCATTGGGTCACGAGTTCTAATCCTGGTCAAGAACTTATTTTTTTTTTTATTTTTAATTTTAAATTATAATTATTAGATATGTATAATTATAATTTAATTTAATTATGCACTTAAGGGAAGAGTCGGACATCAGCTGTGAGCCGCGGGACACACCTCTAAAATCGGAGCAGTTCACGGAATGAGGCTGCATTGCTCTCTCCTCTCTCTCTTCTCTCTCTCCTCTCTCTCCTCTCTCTCTTCTCTCTCTCTCTCTCCCTCTCTCTCTTTTTTTCTCTCTTTCTCTCTTTCTCTCTCTCTTTCTGTCTCTCTCTCCTCTCTCTCCTCTTTCTTTTTCTCTCTTTTTCTCAGTCTCTATTTTTCTCTTTTTCCCTCTCTCTCCTCTCTCCTCTCTCCTCTCTCTCTCTTCTCATTCTCTCTTCTCTCTCTCCCCCTCTCTCTCTCCTCTCTTTCTCTTTTTCTCTCTCTCTTTTTCTCAGTCTCTATTTTTCTCTTTTTCCCTCTCTCTCCTCTCTCTCTTCTCTCTCTCTTCTCCCTCTCTCTTCTCTCTCTCTCCCTCCCTCTCTCTCTCTCTCCTCTCTCTCCTGTATCTCTCTCTTTCTCTCTTTTTTTCTCTCTCTTTTTCTCAGTCTCTCTTTTTCCTTATCTCTCTCTCGCTCTCTCTCCTCTCTCCTCTCTCTTCTCTATCTCTCTTCTCTCTCTCCTCTCTCTCTTCTCTCCTCTTCTCTCTCTCTCTCCTCTCTCTCTCTTTTCTCAGTCTCTATTTTTCTCTTTTTCCCTCTCTCTCTCCTCTCTCTCTTCTCTCTCTCTTCTCACTCTCTCTTCTCTCTTTCTCCCTCCCCCTCTCTCTCCTCTCTCTGCTGTATCTCTCTCTTTCTCTCTTTTTTTCTCTCTCTTTTTCTCAGTCTCTCTTTTTCTCTTTTTCTCTTTTTCACTCTCTCTCCTCTCTCTCTTCTCTCTCTTCTCATTCTCTCTTCTCTCTCTCCCCCTCTCTCTCTCCTCTCTTTCTCTTTTTCTCTCTCTCTTTTTCTCAGTCTTTATTTTTCTCTTTTTTCCTCTCTCTCTCCTCTCTCCTCTCTCTCTTCTCTCTCACTTCTCCCTCTCTCTTCTCTCTCTCTCCCTCCCTCTCTCTCTCCTCTCTGTCCTGTATCTCTCTCTTTCTCTCTTTTTTTCTCTCTCTTTTTCTCAGTCTCTTTTTCTCTTTTTCCTTTTCTCTCTCTAGCTCTCTCTCCTCTCTCTTCTCTCTCTTCTCTATCTCTCTTCTCTCTCTCCTCTCTCTCTTCTCTCCTCTTCTCTCTCTCTCCTCTCTCTCTTTTCTCTTTCTCTCTCTTTTTCTCTCTCTCTCATTCTCTCTCTCCTCTCATCCTCTCTCTCTCTTTTTCTCTCTCTTTTTCTAAGTCTCTCTTTTTTCCCTCTCTCTCTCTCTCCTCACTCGCTTCTCTCTCTTCTCTCTCCTCTCTCTCTCCTTTCTCTCTTTTCTCTTCTCTCTCTTCTCTTTCTCCCCTCTCTCTCTTTTCTCTCTTTTTTCGCTATCTTCTCTCTCTCTTCTTTCTCTCTCTCTCTTTCTCAGACCTGGCGATGATCAGCTGATGTGGTCACCTGACAAAATCAGCTGACACTATAAGTCGAGCTTTTTACTGCCCGGCCGGCTAAACTATCAGCTGATGCTGTCGGACAGGAGTCTGCACTGAACTGTGTAGCTTGTTTTGGGTTTTTTTCACTGATGCATCACCTGATTGTATAAAAGCTGTTTATACAATCAGCTGCTGTGTCATGTGATTCAGGCCCTTGAACCTGACACATCATCTGATCACTTTGCCTTCCAGCAAACCGATCAGATGATATTGGATCCAGATTGGAAGGCGTGGAACTCTTGACCCAGGATTACTGTGGAGGGGGGTTCTTTATTTCAATAAAGATGGAGTCACTAATTGTGTTGTGTTTTATTTCTATTCTATTATTATTATTTATTTTTTCTGTGTGTTGTGTTTGTTTTTATCTGTACTAGAAATTCATGGTGGCCATGTCTAATATAGGCATAACACCATGAATTTCGGGCTTAGGGCCAGTTGATAATATACAGCTAGCCCTAACCCCATTATTACCCAGCGAGCTACCCATCACCAGGGCAGCTGGAAGAGTTGGATACAGCGCCAGAAGATTGTGCTTCTATGAAAGCGCCATTTTCTGGGGCGGCTGTGGACTGCAATTCGCAGAATGGGTGCCCAGAAAGCTTGGGCACCCTGAGCTGCGGATTCCAATCCCCAGCTGCCTAGTTGTACCTGGCTGGACACAAAAATTGGGCGAAGCCCACGTCATTTTTTTTTTAATTATTTCATGAAATTCATGAAATAATTAAAAAAAAAGGGCTTCCCTATATTTTTGGCTCCCAGCCGGGGACAAATAGGCAGCTGGGGGTTAGAGGCAGCCCGTAGCTGCCTGCTGTACCTGGCTAGTATACAAAAACATGGCAAAGCCCACATAATTTTTTTGGGGGGCAAAATACTCCTGCATACAGTCCTGGATGGAGTATGCTGAGTCTTGTAGTTCTGCAGCTGCTGTCTGTCTGTATGGAGGAGAGCAGACAGCAGCTGCAGAACGACAAGGCTCAGCATGCTCCATTCACTAGTGTATGCAGGAGAGCAGACAGCAGCTACAGAACTACAAGGCTCAGGATACTCCATCCAGGACTGTATGCAGGAGTTTTTTTCCCACCAAAAAAATGACGTGGGCTTCGCCATATTTTGTATGCTAGCCAGGTACAGCAGGCAGGTACGTCTGCCACCAGCTGCCTATTTGTACCCGGCTGGGAACTAAAAAAATAGGGAAGCCCTTTTTTTAAATATTTCATGAATTTCATGAAATAATTAAAAAAAAAAAATCGACATGAGCTTCGCCCAATTTTTGTGTCCAGCCAGGTACAACTAGGCAGCTGGGGATTGGAATCCTCAGCACAGGTTAGCCCGAGCTTTCTGGGCCCCTCTGCTGCAAATTGCAGTCCGCAGCCGCCCCAGAAAATGGAGCTTTCATAGAAGCGTCATCATCTGGCGCTGTATCCAACTCTTCCAGCTGCTCTGGTGACAGGTGGCTTACTGGGTAATAATGAGTTAATACTAGCTTTGTTTTACTAGCTAGTATTAAGTCAGAGATTCTTAATGTCAGGCAAGTTTGACTTGGCCATTAAAAATCTCCAATAATGGGTAAAAAAAAAGACACCACACAGAGAAAAAATACTTTAATAGAAATAAATACACAGACACACTAAGAGACTCCATGTTTATTACTCCTTCGCATCCCTCCACGATCCATGGTCTCTCCATCACTAATTGATTGCAATGCGCTGACACAAAGTGTATGTATATCAGTTAATTCAGTTTCCTCTATTGCTGTTGCAATTTGGGAAGGAGGGGGGGCAGCAACCAAAAAACATGCAGTTTTGGTGTTTTGATTTTATGTTTACTTCATGAATTTTATTGTACATGTTAAAGAATTGTGTATTTTGATGAATTAAACTATTAGGAATTTTCAATATCAAATATATTAATTTATTTATTTATTACATTTGTTTGTAAATAAAGAAAAGAGTGATTTGAGTTTGTATAGTCTTATTTAATTATTTGAAATATTTTTTAAAATATTTCTTTTCACTTTATTTTAGAACTCCTTAGCATATAGTCAAATAAAGATTTATAACTATTTCTTAAGAATGCCAAGACGGTACCGACAGAGTTCTTCATAGCCCTCTAGCTACCATGTCAATAGGTGTTGGTGCACATGCGCATCGGGAACCAAGCTATTTAAAAGAAACTTCTCTGTAATTGATAGGCAAATCTAAATGGTCAGACAGTTGGAAGCAGTTGCTTTCTGTATAACCCAACCTGCATCTGTGATGGAGCGAACTCAGCTACTGGACTACTCGACACACATGCAACCAATATGTAGCATACAAGGACCACTTATGGCATGAAGGGGTTAAATACTACTTATATTTTTACCACAACCATTCTGTATATGTTATATGTAAGTTGTAGTTTGCTTTATAAAAATATGGCTGTTTAAAGATGTTAATTGAATCTTATCTGTTTCAAAGACATCATCCTAAGCCTCTTCAAGAGATTGACATATGCAATATTTTCAGCAACTGTCATTTTATATCCTTCACTATACAAGTCATTGCGTTTTATCATGGTGCCCTTAAAAACTAGGAATGTCTGTGATATACTTTAAAACACTTTCTCAAGGAGAGAAAAATGTAATGTCATAAAATAGTATATATTGTGCTAGAAAACTTAAATAATTGATACGCTATATCAAGGTACTCGTGTTCTCAGTCCAAAACTGCTATTCGTCAGCTGAAAATATTGTCATGCATACTCTTAGACACCAAATTATGGTATATCTATCAGAAACCGCTGCTCTTCCATGTCCTTTCAATTTTTGTGGTATCAACAAAGGGAAGGAGAGGTCATCAACCCGCATGAAAAAAAGGAGAAGAAAATGACTGATAGTGCTGCTGCTATATAGGTGAACTTGAAGTAGTTGATATCTAAGAGATAGTTCAAAAGATTTATTGCCAGAACTGAAGCGTGTTTCATACCTAACCCCTTTTGTTCAGGCAGCACAAGTTCCAGTTCTTACAGTATTATATACAACATATACAGAAATGAAGACAAATTCACTACAGAAAAGAAGACAATATAATTGCTATAGTCCATAAGAAAGGAAATGCTGTTTCTGAAATTGGAGGGGATTACTTTCTTGGGTATTGTAAAGGAAACTATTAAAGGAAGCAATAATAGCTATAGAAATAATGTTCCCTATAGTAGTAATAGAAAACAGCATGATCTCTAACAATAAAGAGTGATTAGTCAACTGAAAAAAAAAGTCATGCTAAAACAAGATTTCATGGAAAAAAAATGTATGAAAAATGCAATGAGAAAATGCATGGAAAAGATCAACTGTCATATAGGTACAAGAAAAATGCCCAAATCAAAAATTGCCATTTTCTTTTGGACGCATCCAGGTTTAATTAAATGATTAAAAAAATAATTGAATGAACATATTAAAGAACTAGATCACTTTGATGCTTTTTAAAACTTTTTTGGGCTCTTAACCCCTTTGCACATAGGTTGTACAGTATTATTATTTCCTATGTCATTTGTAGTTGTATGAAGCAGGCTCAGAAGATGAGCATGCTTCCTATAAAGCATTTGCCAGTTGTGCCAGACAGCCAGCACCTGCTAATGAAAGTAGTGAGCAGAGATAGCTCTGATTGCTGCTGGTTGACTACTTAGGGTATGTGCGCACGTTGCTTTTTACCTGCTTTTTACCTGCTTTTTTGCTGCTTTTTCTTCTGCGCTGTTTAATGCTAAAATGGATGTGTTCTTCTATTCAAGCAAAGTCTATGGGAATTTGGTTTTCTTGTCCGCACTATGCAGTTCAAACTGCAGCCTTTTTGGTGCAGAACTTTGGTCAAAAACTCAGCTTTGCAGTGCAAAACCCAAATGGCAAAAACAATTCACATGTCAGTTGTTTTTGCCATTTGGGTTTTGCACTGCAAAGCTGAGTTTTTGACCAAAGTTCTGCACCAAAAAGGCTGCAGTTTGAACTGCATAGTGCGGACAAGAAACCCAAATTCCCATAGACTTTGCTTGAAAAGCAGAACACAACCATTTTGGCATTAAACGCTGCAGTTGAAAAAGCAGCAAAAAAGCAGGTAAAAAGCAGGTAAAAAGCAACGTGCGGACATAGCCTAAAGGGTATGTGCGCACGTTGCTTTTTACCTGCTTTTTACCTGCTTTTTTGCTGCTTTTTCTTCTGCGCTGTTTAATGCCAAAATGGATGTGTTCTTCTATTCAAGCAAAGTCTATGGGAATTTGGGTTTCTTGTTCACACTATGTTGTTCAAAATGCTGCCTTTTTGTGGCAGAACTTTGGTCAAAAACTCAGCTTTGCAGTGCAAAACCCAAATGGCAAAAACAATTGACATGTTGCTTCTTTGAAAAGCTGAGTTTTTGACCAAAGTTCTGCCTCAAAAAGGCAGCATTTTGAACAACATAGTGTGAACAAGAAACCCAAATTCCCATAGACTTTGCTTGAATAGAAGAACACATCCATTTTGGCATTAAACAGCGCAGAAGAAAAAGCAGCAAAAAAGCAGGTAAAAAGTAGGTAAAAAGCAGGTAAAAAGCAACGTGCGCACATACCCTAAGGCTATGTTCGCACGTTGCGTTTTTTACCGCGTTTCTGCAGCGTTTTTGGCAGCAGCGTTTTTGGGCAAAAAGGCATGCGTTTTTGATTTCCAGCAAAGTCTATGGGAAAAGCAGAAATCCTGTCTGCACTTTGCTTTTTTTTCTGCAGCGTTTAATTTGCATATTTGTGGTCAAAAACCATGCTGAAAAAGAAGCAGCATGTCAGTTGTTTTTGCCATTTCTGCAGCGTTTCCTTAACATTGGAGTCAATGAGAAATGGCAAAACGCAACCAAAATCACAATTCCTGCGTTTTTCATGCTTTTTACCTGCTTTTCCACTGCGTTTTTGGCTCCAAAAACGCATGCTTTTGTGGACAAAAATTAATGGGTTCTAATGTTCCTTTACACACACACAATAACCGAAAATTTAAATGTTATAAAATTATAAACTTCACCTATTTTTCTGATAAAAAGTGCATAACCACTATTTTTTCATTAAAATTGATAATTTCCCATATAATTTTATTAAAAGTTAATTTTATACTTTTTTTCTCTTTTTTCATTCTTTTTGACTAATTCAACTTTATTTCTCAGTGTCTTGATCTCAAAAACGCATCTGCAGAAACGCAGGTGAAAACTAGAGTTGAGCGCGGTTCGTGGTTCGTGGTTCTCCAGTTCGCGGCTCGAGTGATTTTGGGGCATGTTCTAGATCGAACTAGAACTCGAGCTTTTTGCAAAAGCTCGGTAGTTCTAGAAACGTTCGAGAACGGTTCTAGCAGCCAAAAAACAGCTAAATCATAGCTTGGTTTCTGCTGTAATAGTGTAAGTCACTCTGTGAATCAAACTATTATCACATTTCAGTGTATAGTGTGCGTGAACAGCGCCTTCAGATCACTGCTGTTTCTATAATGGCGATCGCCATTTTTTTTTTTTTTTTTTCTTGTCTTCCTTCCCTAAGCGCGCGCGTCTTGTGGGGCGGGCCAGCATGTCAGCCAATCACAGACACACACACACCTAAGTGGACTTTGAGCCAGAGAAGCAACGGCATGTGTGATAGGATCTGCATGTCACATGTCCCTGCATTATAAAACCGGACATTTTCTTCACGGACGCCATTATCTGCCTTCTGCGTCTTTGGTGTCAGACATCACTGTCGCAGCTCCGTCTTCCTGAGTCCTATAGCCGATACAGCTGTATGCGCTGCATACACAGCGTTAGACAGCTTAGGGAGAGCACTTTATAGCAGTCCTTTTAAGGGCTCCAACCGGCAGGGTCAGAGAGCCATAGGTGACAGGTCCTGCAAACAGCAACAGCGTCTGTGTAGCCCAGGTCAGGGATTTCCTACCTGCATTTCACCATTAGGAGGGAATAGAAAGGCAGTCTTCCATTCCTCTACCCAGAGCACCACAATCCTGCCACTGTACCCTCTTGTCCTCTGCACACTCCAACTGATAACTAAGCCATTATACTAGCAAACACTCAGTGTACCTAGTGGCATCCTATACGTGGCTATTGGACTTTGCTATAGTCCCACTAGTGCAAAGACATTTGCAGAGCGCGTCTGCCTGCATTGCACACTACAACTCATTCTAACCAAGCCATTATACTAGCAAACACTCAGTGTACCTAGTGGCATCCTATACGTGGCTATTGGACTTTGCTATAGTCCCACTAGTGCAAAGACATTTGCAGAGCGCGTCTGCCTGCGTTGCACACTACAACTCATTCTAACCAAGCCATTATACTAGCAAACACTCAGTGTACCTAGTGGCATCCTATACGTGGCTATTGGACTTTGCTATAGTCCCACTAGTGCAAAGACATTTGCAGAGCGCGTCTGCCTGCGTTGCACACTACAACTCATTCTAACCAAGCCATTATACTAGCAAACACTCAGTGTACCTAGTGGCATCCTATACGTGGCTATTGGACTTTGCTATAGTCCCACTAGTGCAAAGACATTTGCAGAGCGCGTCTGCCTGCGTTGCACACTACAACTCATTCTAACCAAGCCATTATACTAGCAAACACTCAGTGTACCTAGTGGCATCCTATACGTGGCTATTGGACTTTGCTATAGTCCCACTAGTGCAAAGACATTTGCAGAGCGCGTCTGCCTGCGTTGCACACTACAACTCATTCTAACCAAGCCATTATACTAGCAAACACTCAGTGTACCTAGTGGCATCCTATACGTGGCTATTGGACTTTGCTATAGTCCCACTAGTGCAAAGACATTTGCAGAGCGCGTCTGCCTGCGTTGCACACTACAACTCATTCTAACCAAGCCATTATACTAGCAAACACTCAGTGTACCTAGTGGCATCCTATACGTGGCTATTGGACTTTGCTATAGTCCCACTAGTGCAAAGACATTTGCAGAGCGCGTCTGCCTGCGTTGCACACTACAACTCATTCTAACCAAGCCATTATACTAGCAAACACTCAGTGTACCTAGTGGCATCCTATACGTGGCTATTGGACTTTGCTATAGTCCCACTAGTGCAAAGACATTTGCAGAGCGCGTCTGCCTGCGTTGCACACTACAACTCATTCTAACCAAGCCATTATACTAGCAAACACTCAGTGTACCTAGTGGCATCCTATACGTGGCTATTGGACTTTGCTATAGTCCCACTAGTGCAAAGACATTTGCAGAGCGCGTCTGCCTGCGTTGCACACTACAACTCATTCTAACCAAGCCATTATACTAGCAAACACTCAGTGTACCTAGTGGCATCCTATACGTGGCTATTGGACTTTGCTATAGTCCCACTAGTGCAAAGACATTTGCAGAGCGCGTCTGCCTGCGTTGCACACTACAACTCATTCTAACCAAGCCATTATACTAGCAAACACTCAGTGTACCTAGTGGCATCCTATACGTGGCTATTGGACTTTGCTATAGTCCCACTAGTGCAAAGACATTTGCAGAGCGCGTCTGCCTGCGTTGCACACTACAACTCATTCTAACCAAGCCATTATACTAGCAAACACTCAGTGTACCTAGTGGCATCCTATACGTGGCTATTGGACTTTGCTATAGTCCCACTAGTGCAAAGACATTTGCAGAGCGCGTCTGCCTGCGTTGCACACTACAACTCATTCTAACCAAGCCATTATACTAGCAAACACTCAGTGTACCTAGTGGCATCCTATACGTGGCTATTGGACTTTGCTATAGTCCCACTAGTGCAAAGACATTTGCAGAGCGCGTCTGCCTGCGTTGCACACTACAACTCATTCTAACCAAGCCATTATACTAGCAAACACTCAGTGTACCTAGTGGCATCCTATACGTGGCTATTGGACTTTGCTATAGTCCCACTAGTGCAAAGACATTTGCAGAGCGCGTCTGCCTGCGTTGCACACTACAACTCATTCTAACCAAGCCATTATACTAGCAAACACTCAGTGTACCTAGTGGCATCCTATACGTGGCTATTGGACTTTGCTATAGTCCCACTAGTGCAAAGACATTTGCAGAGCGCGTCTGCCTGCGTTGCACACTACAACTCATTCTAACCAAGCCATTATACTAGCAAACACTCAGTGTACCTAGTGGCATCCTATACGTGGCTATTGGACTTTGCTATAGTCCCACTAGTGCAAAGACATTTGCAGAGCGCGTCTGCCTGCGTTGCACACTACAACTCATTCTAACCAAGCCATTATACTAGCAAACACTCAGTGTACCTAGTGGCATCCTATACGTGGCTATTGGACTTTGCTATAGTCCCACTAGTGCAAAGACATTTGCAGAGCGCGTCTGCCTGCGTTGCACACTACAACTCATTCTAACCAAGCCATTATACTAGCAAACACTCAGTGTACCTAGTGGCATCCTATACGTGGCTATTGGACTTTGCTATAGTCCCACTAGTGCAAAGACATTTGCAGAGCGCGTCTGCCTGCGTTGCACACTACAACTCATTCTAACCAAGCCATTATACTAGCAAACACTCAGTGTACCTAGTGGCATCCTATACGTGGCTATTGGACTTTGCTATAGTCCCACTAGTGCAAAGACATTTGCAGAGCGCGTCTGCCTGCGTTGCACACTACAACTCATTCTAACCAAGCCATTATACTAGCAAACACTCAGTGTACCTAGTGGCATCCTATACGTGGCTATTGGACTTTGCTATAGTCCCACTAGTGCAAAGACATTTGCAGAGCGCGTCTGCCTGCGTTGCACACTACAACTCATTCTAACCAAGCCATTATACTAGCAAACACTCAGTGTACCTAGTGGCATCCTATACGTGGCTATTGGACTTTGCTATAGTCCCACTAGTGCAAAGACATTTGCAGCACGTCTGCCTGCGTTGCACACTCCAACTAATTATAACTAAGTTGCATTGTCAGGGATATTTATTCTTTATTATTCTGCTGTTAATAAAGCTAGACCACCACTGCAATCTTCACCACCTCTCAATTTTTACTACCACATTTTCAGTCCACAATCTTGTCGCAATCAACATGAGTGGCAAAATGACAGATGCTGGTGGAAAGGGGAAGAGGCGTGGTGGAAAAGGCAAAAAAGGTTTTGTCCGTGGGGAAGGTGGCAAAGCTCCATTATCATCTGCTGAAGATAGACCATCTACCAGCAAAAGTAAGATGTCTACTACTTACCGTGGACAATCCGATGTGCTCCCTTTGTTACGGACACGAACAACAGGAACAAAGGTAGATGATGGGCAAAAAAGGAAAATGCTTGAATGGATCTCAAGTGGTCCAACAAGTGCCCTCTCTGCCACTTCAAGTACCGCATCCAAAAAACACCAGTCCTCTGAGTTGTCATCCCAATCAAACTTGCTTTCTCCCAGCTCTGAAGTCTCCATCAGCCCTGCACAGTATGGTGGAACTGAGATGGCTGAGTCTGCAGAGCTGTTCAGTCACACTATAGCCTGGGAATCAGAGGTCTGCTCCCAAGCTACAGTGAGTACAGAACAGGAAATGGTCTGCAGTGATGCCCAGAACCTTTGTGACTCAGATTCAGGCCGTGAGGACCAAGTTTCTGAGCATAATGTTGACCCTTTGTCACAAACTGTAACACCTGTGGTTATAGACAATGAGGAACATACTGATGAAGATGAGACGCAGATACCCGATTGGGATGACAACTTAAATATTCCGTCAGGGCAAGAAGAGGCTCGGTCTGAGGGGGAGGGGAGTGCAAACACAACAATTGATGATGACGTTCTAGATCCCACCTACTGTCAACCCCCAGTCAGGCACTCGAGGAGGTCAACAGAGGCGGTGGAGGAGGATGCAACCGACGACGAAGTTACCTTGCGCCTTCCTGGACAGAGTCGGAGCACTGGTAGCACGTCTACAACTGCATCCTCAGCCACCACTCTGCCTATGAGCATTATTCGGGGTGGATCAACAGGTCGCATGGCCTCTAAGCCTTGCCTAGCCTGGTCCTTTTTTCACATCGAAAAAGATCGCCCAACTCATGTGATATGTAACATTTGTCATGATTCTGTTAGTAGAGGTCAAAACCTCAGCAGTTTGACAACTTCTTCCATGAATCGTCACATGACTAAATATCATAAGTCCCGGTGGGAAGCTCACCGTGCTGCAATGCGGCCTAGTGGAGCGAACCATCCACCGCCCGCCCCTTCCACTGCATCCGCGCGCTCTTCATCTTCTAGGACTGTGGGGACAGCTGCCACACCTGTTTTTCCACGCAAAACTTCCACCACTGTAACCGCAACAGGCAGTTTGCTTGTAAGGTCGTCAATTGGTTTGGAAGGGGAAACAAGTGAGTGTGTACAGCTCTCTCAGACATCGATAGCACCAACGTTGGATGAAGGCAACATCATGTCTCCGCCTGCACTTTCCTCACAAACCTGCATTTTTCAAGGGACACCCTACTCAACACCGTCTACACACAGCAGCCAGATCTCTGTCCCTCAGATGTGGTCAAATAAAAGGCCACTTCCTCCGACCCATGACAAAGCTAAGAGGTTGACTCTATCCCTCTGTAAGCTGTTGGCTACCGAAATGCTGCCTTTCCGCCTAGTGGACACACAGGATTTTAGAGACCTTATGTCTGTCGCTGTGCCCCAGTACCAGATGCCTAGTCGCCACTACTTCTCTAAGAAAGGTGTGCCCGCGCTACACCAGCATGTCGCACACAACATCACCGCTTCCTTGAGAAACTCTGTGTGTGAACGGGTGCATTTCACCACCGATACTTGGACCAGTAAGCATGGACAGGGACGTTACATGTCGCTGACTGGGCACTGGGTAACTATGGTGATAGATGGTGAAGGGTCTGCTGCACAAGTCTTGCCGTCCCCACGACTTGTGTGTCAATCCTCTGTCTGTCCAAGTTCCGCCACTGCTTCTGCATCCTCCACCTCATCTGGGTCCTCCACCTCCGCCCCAAGCCTGCCTGGTCAGGCCACCAGCGTTCTCACTGCGCAGAAGGAATCACGCACCCCTCATTACTATGCTGGCAGCAGAGCGCAACGGCATCAGGCGGTCTTTAGCTTGACATGTCTTGGTAATAAGAGTCACACAGCTGAGGAGTTGTGGTCAGCTTTGCGGTCCGAGTTTAATAAATGGTTGTCTCCACTCAAACTGCAGCCTGGTAAGGCCGTGTGCGACAATGCTGCAAACCTGGGTGCGGCACTTCGCCTGGGCAAGGTGACACACGTACCTTGTATGGCTCACGTGTTGAACCTTGTCGTGCAGCAATTTTTAACACACTATCCCGGCCTAGATGGCCTTCTGAACAGGGCACGAAAACTGTCAGCTCACTTCCGCCGTTCAAGCGCCGCAGCAGAGCGACTTGCATCGCTCCAGAAGTCTTTCGGCCTGCCGGTTCATCGCCTGAAATGCGATGTGGCGACACGCTGGAATTCAACTCTCCACATGTTACAGCGACTGTGGCAGCACCGCAGAGCCCTGGTGCAATACGTCATGACGTATAGCCTGGGCCAACGAGATGCAGAGGTGGGGCAGATCACCCTGATGGAGTGGTCTCAGATCAAGGACCTATGCACCCTTCTGCACAGTTTCGACATGGCGACGAATATGTTTAGCTCTGACAATGCCATTATCAGCATGACGATTCCAGTCATTTACATGCTGGAGCACACGCTAAACACTATTCGGAGTCAGGGGGTGGGACAACATGAAGGGGAGGAACTACAGGAGGATTCATATGCGCAAGGGACAACAACATCACGAAGGTCCAGACGTTCATCATCACCAACGCAGCAGGCATGGGACCATGGGGGACAGGGATCGACAAGGGCGCATAGTAGCAGGCGAAATGTTGAGCAAGGTGCAGGAGAACATGAAGAAATGGAGGACGAACTGTCCATGGACATGGAAGACTCAGCGGATGAGGGAGACCTTGGTCAAATTTCAGTTGAAAGAGGTTGGGGTCAGATGTCAGAGGAAGAAAGAACGGGTAGCACCTCTATGCCACAAACACAGCATGGACTTGGTCCGCATGGCTGCGCAAGACACATGAGTGCCTTTTTGTTGCACTACCTCCAACATGACAGTCGTATTGTCAAAATTAGAAGTGATGATGACTACTGGATTGCCACACTATTAGATCCCCGGTACAAGTCCAAATTTTGTGACATAATTCCAGCCATAGAAAGGGACGCACGTATGCAGGAGTATCAGCAGAAGCTGTTACTAGATCTTAGCTCGGCTTTTCCACCAAACAACCGTGCAGGTGCAGGGAGTGAATCTCCCAGTTGTAACTTGACAAACATGGGACGGTCTCGTCATCTTCAACAGTCTACCCGTACCAGTAGGACCTTTTCTGGTGCCGGTAACAGCAATTTTATGGAATCTTTTCATAATTTTTTTAGACCCTCTTTTGCAAGGCCACCAGAGACAACAAGTCTGACACATAGTCAACGGCTGGAGAGGATGATACAGGAGTATCTCCAAATGAACATCGATGCCATGACTGTGCAACTGGAGCCTTGCTCCTTTTGGGCTTCAAACCTACAAAAATGGCCAGAGCTCGCAACTTACGCCTTGGAGATTTTGTCGTGTCCAGCTGCCAGCGTTGTCTCTGAACGTGTATTCAGTGCTGCTGGGTGTGTGCTGACAGATAAGCGCACGCGTCTGTCCAGTGACAATGTGGACAGACTGACGTTCATCAAAATGAACAAGTCATGGATCCAGAAGGAATTTACTACCCCTGTGTCATCCTGGGGAGAGTAAATGCTTGTGGATTTGGAATGTGCTTGATGCAAATCAAAACATCCTGTTTGCAACTAGGGCCCAAGTGCTGCCACTGATGGGGTGGGTGTCTGTGTGGCCCAATTTTTGGAAAAAAGGGAGACTCCGCTTGGAGTAACCCTTGCTTGCTGTGTTTTTAAAAGAAGCCAAGATGAACAGAGCTGGGATCAGGAAAGACTTTGCTACCTACCCCGGTGTCATCCTGTGGACGGCTAAGAATAGCGTATTTTTGAATGTGCTTGATGCAAATCAAAACATCCTGTTTGCAACTAGGGCCCAAGTGCTGCCACTGATGGGGTGGGTGTCTGTGTGGCCCAATTTTTGGAAAAAAGGGAGACTCCGCTTGGAGTAACCCTTGCTTGCTGTGTTTTTAAAAGAAGCCAAGATGAACAGAGCTGGGATCAGGAAAGACTTTGCTACCTACCCCGGTGTCATCCTGGGGACGGATAAGAATGGCGTATTTTTGAATGTGCTTGATGCAAATCTAGCTGTGAAGTGTACAACTGGGGCACAACTGCTGCCACTGAATGGGTGGGTGTGTGTGGGGCCCAATTTTTGGAAAAAAGGGGAGACTCCGCTTGGAGTAACCCTTGCTTACATTGTTTTTAAAAGAAGCCAAGATGAACAAGTCATGGGTCAGCAAAGACTTTGCTACCTACCCCAGTGTCATCCTGGGGACGGCTAAGAATAGCGTATTTTTGAATGTGCTTGATGCAAATCAAAACATCCTGTTTGCAACTAGGGCCCAAGTGCTGCCACTGATGGGGTGGGTGTCTGTGTGGCCCAATTTTTGGAAAAAAGGGAGACTCCGCTTGGAGTAACCCTTGCTTGCTGTGTTTTTAAAAGAAGCCAAGATGAACAGAGCTGGGATCAGGAAAGACTTTGCTACCTACCCCGGTGTCATCCTGTGGACGGCTAAGAATAGCGTATTTTTGAATGTGCTTGATGCAAATCAAAACATCCTGTTTGCAACTAGGGCCCAAGTGCTGCCACTGATGGGGTGGGTGTCTGTGTGGCCCAATTTTTGGAAAAAAGGGAGACTCCGCTTGGAGTAACCCTTGCTTGCTGTGTTTTTAAAAGAAGCCAAGATGAACAGAGCTGGGATCAGGAAAGACTTTGCTACCTACCCCGGTGTCATCCTGGGGACGGCTAAGAATAGCGTATTTTTGAATGTGCTTGATGCAAATCAAAACATCCTGTTTGCAACTAGGGCCCAAGTGCTGCCACTGATGGGGTGGGTGTCTGTGTGGCCCAATTTTTGGAAAAAAGGGAGACTCCGCTTGGAGTAACCCTTGCTTACATTGTTTTTAAAAGAAGCCAAGATGAACAAGTCATGGGTCAGCAAAGACTTTGCTACCTACCCCGGTGTCATCCTGGGGACGGCTAAGAATAGCGTATTTTTGAATGTGCTTGATGCAAATCAAAACATCCTGTTTGCAACTAGGGCCCAAGTGCTGCCACTGATGGGGTGGGTGTCTGTGTGGCCCAATTTTTGGAAAAAAGGGAGACTCCGCTTGGAGTAACCCTTGCTTGCTGTGTTTTTAAAAGAAGCCAAGATGAACAGAGCTGGGATCAGGAAAGACTTTGCTACCTACCCCGGTGTCATCCTGGGGACGGCTAAGAATAGCGTATTTTTGAATGTGCTTGATGCAAATCAAAACATCCTGTTTGCAACTAGGGCCCAAGTGCTGCCACTGATGGGGTGGGTGTCTGTGTGGCCCAATTTTTGGAAAAAAGGGAGACTCCGCTTGGAGTAACCCTTGCTTGCTGTGTTTTTAAAAGAAGCCAAGATGAACAGAGCTGGGATCAGGAAAGACTTTGCTACCTACCCCGGTGTCATCCTGGGGACGGCTAAGAATAGCGTATTTTTGAATGTGCTTGATGCAAATCAAAACATCCTGTTTGCAACTAGGGCCCAAGTGCTGCCACTGATGGGGTGGGTGTCTGTGTGGCCCAATTTTTGGAAAAAAGGGAGACTCCGCTTGGAGTAACCCTTGCTTGCTGTGTTTTTAAAAGAAGCCAAGATGAACAGAGCTGGGATCAGGAAAGACTTTGCTACCTACCCCGGTGTCATCCTGGGGACGGCTAAGAATAGCGTATTTTTGAATGTGCTTGATGCAAATCAAAACATCCTGTTTGCAACTAGGGCCCAAGTGCTGCCACTGATGGGGTGGGTGTCTGTGTGGCCCAATTTTTGGAAAAAAGGGAGACTCCGCTTGGAGTAACCCTTGCTTGCTGTGTTTTTAAAAGAAGCCAAGATGAACAGAGCTGGGATCAGGAAAGACTTTGCTACCTACCCCGGTGTCATCCTGGGGACGGCTAAGAATAGCGTATTTTTGAATGTGCTTGATGCAAATCAAAACATCCTGTTTGCAACTAGGGCCCAAGTGCTGCCACTGATGGGGTGGGTGTCTGTGTGGCCCAATTTTTGGAAAAAAGGGAGACTCCGCTTGGAGTAACCCTTGCTTACATTGTTTTTAAAAGAAGCCAAGATGAACAAGTCATGGGTCAGCAAAGACTTTGCTACCTACCCCGGTGTCATCCTGGGGACGGCTAAGAATAGCGTATTTTTGAATGTGCTTGATGCAAATCAAAACATCCTGTTTGCAACTAGGGCCCAAGTGCTGCCACTGATGGGGTGGGTGTCTGTGTGGCCCAATTTTTGGAAAAAAGGGAGACTCCGCTTGGAGTAACCCTTGCTTGCTGTGTTTTTAAAAGAAGCCAAGATGAACAGAGCTGGGATCAGGAAAGACTTTGCTACCTACCCCGGTGTCATCCTGGGGACGGCTAAGAATAGCGTATTTTTGAATGTGCTTGATGCAAATCAAAACATCCTGTTTGCAACTAGGGCCCAAGTGCTGCCACTGATGGGGTGGGTGTCTGTGTGGCCCAATTTTTGGAAAAAAGGGAGACTCCGCTTGGAGTAACCCTTGCTTGCTGTGTTTTTAAAAGAAGCCAAGATGAACAGAGCTGGGATCAGGAAAGACTTTGCTACCTACCCCGGTGTCATCCTGGGGACGGCTAAGAATAGCGTATTTTTGAATGTGCTTGATGCAAATCAAAACATCCTGTTTGCAACTAGGGCCCAAGTGCTGCCACTGATGGGGTGGGTGTCTGTGTGGCCCAATTTTTGGAAAAAAGGGAGACTCCGCTTGGAGTAACCCTTGCTTACATTGTTTTTAAAAGAAGCCAAGATGAACAAGTCATGGGTCAGCAAAGACTTTGCTACCTACCCCGGTGTCATCCTGGGGACGGCTAAGAATAGCGTATTTTTGAATGTGCTTGATGCAAATCAAAACATCCTGTTTGCAACTAGGGCCCAAGTGCTGCCACTGATGTGGTGGGTGTCTGTGTGGCCCAATTTTTGGAAAAAAGGGAGACTCCGCTTGGAGTAACCCTTGCTTGCTGTGTTTTTAAAAGAAGCCAAGATGAACAGAGCTGGGATCAGGAAAGACTTTGCTACCTACCCCGGTGTCATCCTGGGGACGGATAAGAATGGCGTATTTTTGAATGTGCTTGATGCAAATCTAGCTGTGAAGTGTACAACTGGGGCACAACTGCTGCCACTGAATGGGTGGGTGTGTGTGGGGCCCAATTTTTGGAAAAAAGGGGAGACTCCGCTTGGAGTAACCCTTGCTTACATTGTTTTTAAAAGAAGCCAAGATGAACAAGTCATGGGTCAGCAAAGACTTTGCTACCTACCCCAGTGTCATCCTGGGGACGGCTAAGAATAGCGTATTTTTGAATGTGCTTGATGCAAATCAAAACATCCTGTTTGCAACTAGGGCCCAAGTGCTGCCACTGATGGGGTGGGTGTCTGTGTGGCCCAATTTTTGGAAAAAAGGGAGACTCCGCTTGGAGTAACCCTTGCTTGCTGTGTTTTTAAAAGAAGCCAAGATGAACAGAGCTGGGATCAGGAAATACTTTGCTACCTACCCCGGTGTCATCCTGTGGACGGCTAAGAATAGCGTATTTTTGAATGTGCTTGATGCAAATCAAAACATCCTGTTTGCAACTAGGGCCCAAGTGCTGCCACTGATGGGGTGGGTGTCTGTGTGGCCCAATTTTTGGAAAAAAGGGAGACTCCGCTTGGAGTAACCCTTGCTTACATTGTTTTTAAAAGAAGCCAAGATGAACAAGTCATGGGTCAGCAAAGACTTTGCTACCTACCCCGGTGTCATCCTGGGGACGGCTAAGAATAGCGTATTTTTGAATGTGCTTGATGCAAATCAAAACATCCTGTTTGCAACTAGGGCCCAAGTGCTGCCACTGATGGGGTGGGTGTCTGTGTGGCCCAATTTTTGGAAAAAAGGGAGACTCCGCTTGGAGTAACCCTTGCTTGCTGTGTTTTTAAAAGAAGCCAAGATGAACAGAGCTGGGATCAGGAAAGACTTTGCTACCTACCCCGGTGTCATCCTGGGGACGGCTAAGAATAGCGTATTTTTGAATGTGCTTGATGCAAATCAAAACATCCTGTTTGCAACTAGGGCCCAAGTGCTGCCACTGATGGGGTGGGTGTCTGTGTGGCCCAATTTTTGGAAAAAAGGGAGACTCCGCTTGGAGTAACCCTTGCTTGCTGTGTTTTTAAAAGAAGCCAAGATGAACAGAGCTGGGATCAGGAAAGACTTTGCTACCTACCCCGGTGTCATCCTGGGGACGGCTAAGAATAGCATATTTTTGAATGTGCTTGATGCAAATCAAAACATCCTGTTTGCAACTAGGGCCCAAGTGCTGCCACTGATGGGGTGGGTGTCTGTGTGGCCCAATTTTTGGAAAAAAGGGAGACTCCGCTTGGAGTAACCCTTGCTTGCTGTGTTTTTAAAAGAAGCCAAGATGAACAGAGCTGGGATCAGGAAAGACTTTGCTACCTACCCCGGTGTCATCCTGGGGACGGCTAAGAATAGCGTATTTTTGAATGTGCTTGATGCAAATCAAAACATCCTGTTTGCAACTAGGGCCCAAGTGCTGCCACTGATGTGGTGGGTGTCTGTGTGGCCCAATTTTTGGAAAAAAGGGAGACTCCGCTTGGAGTAACCCTTGCTTGCTGTGTTTTTAAAAGAAGCCAAGATGAACAGAGCTGGGATCAGGAAAGACTTTGCTACCTACCCCGGTGTCATCCTGGGGACGGATAAGAATGGCGTATTTTTGAATGTGCTTGATGCAAATCTAGCTGTGAAGTGTACAACTGGGGCACAACTGCTGCCACTGAATGGGTGGGTGTGTGTGGGGCCCAATTTTTGGAAAAAAGGGGAGACTCCGCTTGGAGTAACCCTTGCTTACATTGTTTTTAAAAGAAGCCAAGATGAACAAGTCATGGGTCAGCAAAGACTTTGCTACCTACCCCAGTGTCATCCTGGGGACGGCTAAGAATAGCGTATTTTTGAATGTGCTTGATGCAAATCAAAACATCCTGTTTGCAACTAGGGCCCAAGTGCTGCCACTGATGGGGTGGGTGTCTGTGTGGCCCAATTTTTGGAAAAAAGGGAGACTCCGCTTGGAGTAACCCTTGCTTGCTGTGTTTTTAAAAGAAGCCAAGATGAACAGAGCTGGGATCAGGAAATACTTTGCTACCTACCCCGGTGTCATCCTGTGGACGGCTAAGAATAGCGTATTTTTGAATGTGCTTGATGCAAATCAAAACATCCTGTTTGCAACTAGGGCCCAAGTGCTGCCACTGATGGGGTGGGTGTCTGTGTGGCCCAATTTTTGGAAAAAAGGGAGACTCCGCTTGGAGTAACCCTTGCTTACATTGTTTTTAAAAGAAGCCAAGATGAACAAGTCATGGGTCAGCAAAGACTTTGCTACCTACCCCGGTGTCATCCTGGGGACGGCTAAGAATAGCGTATTTTTGAATGTGCTTGATGCAAATCAAAACATCCTGTTTGCAACTAGGGCCCAAGTGCTGCCACTGATGGGGTGGGTGTCTGTGTGGCCCAATTTTTGGAAAAAAGGGAGACTCCGCTTGGAGTAACCCTTGCTTGCTGTGTTTTTAAAAGAAGCCAAGATGAACAGAGCTGGGATCAGGAAAGACTTTGCTACCTACCCCGGTGTCATCCTGGGGACGGCTAAGAATAGCGTATTTTTGAATGTGCTTGATGCAAATCAAAACATCCTGTTTGCAACTAGGGCCCAAGTGCTGCCACTGATGGGGTGGGTGTCTGTGTGGCCCAATTTTTGGAAAAAAGGGAGACTCCGCTTGGAGTAACCCTTGCTTGCTGTGTTTTTAAAAGAAGCCAAGATGAACAGAGCTGGGATCAGGAAAGACTTTGCTACCTACCCCGGTGTCATCCTGGGGATGGCTAAGAATAGCATATTTTTGAATGTGCTTGATGCAAATCAAAACATCCTGTTTGCAACTAGGGCCCAAGTGCTGCCACTGATGGGGTGGGTGTCTGTGTGGCCCAATTTTTGGAAAAAAGGGAGACTCCGCTTGGAGTAACCCTTGCTTGCTGTGTTTTTAAAAGAAGCCAAGATGAACAGAGCTGGGATCAGGAAAGACTTTGCTACCTACCCCGGTGTCATCCTGGGGACGGCTAAGAATAGCGTATTTTTGAATGTGCTTGATGCAAATCAAAACATCCTGTTTGCAACTAGGGCCCAAGTGCTGCCACTGATGTGGTGGGTGTCTGTGTGGCCCAATTTTTGGAAAAAAGGGAGACTCCGCTTGGAGTAACCCTTGCTTGCTGTGTTTTTAAAAGAAGCCAAGATGAACAGAGCTGGGATCAGGAAAGACTTTGCTACCTACCCCGGTGTCATCCTGGGGACGGATAAGAATGGCGTATTTTTGAATGTGCTTGATGCAAATCTAGCTGTGAAGTGTACAACTGGGGCACAACTGCTGCCACTGAATGGGTGGGTGTGTGTGGGGCCCAATTTTTGGAAAAAAGGGGAGACTCCGCTTGGAGTAACCCTTGCTTACATTGTTTTTAAAAGAAGCCAAGATGAACAAGTCATGGGTCAGCAAAGACTTTGCTACCTACCCCAGTGTCATCCTGGGGACGGCTAAGAATAGCGTATTTTTGAATGTGCTTGATGCAAATCAAAACATCCTGTTTGCAACTAGGGCCCAAGTGCTGCCACTGATGGGGTGGGTGTCTGTGTGGCCCAATTTTTGGAAAAAAGGGAGACTCCGCTTGGAGTAACCCTTGCTTGCTGTGTTTTTAAAAGAAGCCAAGATGAACAGAGCTGGGATCAGGAAATACTTTGCTACCTACCCCGGTGTCATCCTGTGGACGGCTAAGAATAGCGTATTTTTGAATGTGCTTGATGCAAATCAAAACATCCTGTTTGCAACTAGGGCCCAAGTGCTGCCACTGATGGGGTGGGTGTCTGTGTGGCCCAATTTTTGGAAAAAAGGGAGACTCCGCTTGGAGTAACCCTTGCTTACATTGTTTTTAAAAGAAGCCAAGATGAACAAGTCATGGGTCAGCAAAGACTTTGCTACCTACCCCGGTGTCATCCTGGGGACGGCTAAGAATAGCGTATTTTTGAATGTGCTTGATGCAAATCAAAACATCCTGTTTGCAACTAGGGCCCAAGTGCTGCCACTGATGGGGTGGGTGTCTGTGTGGCCCAATTTTTGGAAAAAAGGGAGACTCCGCTTGGAGTAACCCTTGCTTGCTGTGTTTTTAAAAGAAGCCAAGATGAACAGAGCTGGGATCAGGAAAGACTTTGCTACCTACCCCGGTGTCATCCTGGGGACGGCTAAGAATAGCGTATTTTTGAATGTGCTTGATGCAAATCAAAACATCCTGTTTGCAACTAGGGCCCAAGTGCTGCCACTGATGGGGTGGGTGTCTGTGTGGCCCAATTTTTGGAAAAAAGGGAGACTCCGCTTGGAGTAACCCTTGCTTGCTGTGTTTTTAAAAGAAGCCAAGATGAACAGAGCTGGGATCAGGAAAGACTTTGCTACCTACCCCGGTGTCATCCTGGGGACGGCTAAGAATAGCATATTTTTGAATGTGCTTGATGCAAATCAAAACATCCTGTTTGCAACTAGGGCCCAAGTGCTGCCACTGATGGGGTGGGTGTCTGTGTGGCCCAATTTTTGGAAAAAAGGGAGACTCCGCTTGGAGTAACCCTTGCTTACATTGTTTTTAAAAGAAGCCAAGATGAACAAGTCATGGGTCAGCAAAGACTTTGCTACCTACCCCGGTGTCATCCTGGGGACGGCTAAGAATAGCGTATTTTTGAATGTGCTTGATGCAAATCAAAACATCCTGTTTGCAACTAGGGCCCAAGTGCTGCCACTGATGTGGTGGGTGTCTGTGTGGCCCAATTTTTGGAAAAAAGGGAGACTCCGCTTGGAGTAACCCTTGCTTGCTGTGTTTTTAAAAGAAGCCAAGATGAACAGAGCTGGGATCAGGAAAGACTTTGCTACCTACCCCGGTGTCATCCTGGGGACGGATAAGAATGGCGTATTTTTGAATGTGCTTGATGCAAATCTAGCTGTGAAGTGTACAACTGGGGCACAACTGCTGCCACTGAATGGGTGGGTGTGTGTGGGGCCCAATTTTTGGAAAAAAGGGGAGACTCCGCTTGGAGTAACCCTTGCTTACATTGTTTTTAAAAGAAGCCAAGATGAACAAGTCATGGGTCAGCAAAGACTTTGCTACCTACCCCAGTGTCATCCTGGGGACGGCTAAGAATAGCGTATTTTTGAATGTGCTTGATGCAAATCAAAACATCCTGTTTGCAACTAGGGCCCAAGTGCTGCCACTGATGGGGTGGGTGTCTGTGTGGCCCAATTTTTGGAAAAAAGGGAGACTCCGCTTGGAGTAACCCTTGCTTGCTGTGTTTTTAAAAGAAGCCAAGATGAACAGAGCTGGGATCAGGAAAGACTTTGCTACCTACCCCGGTGTCATCCTGGGGACGGTTAAGAATAGCGTATTTTTGAATGTGCTTGATGCAAATCTAGCTGTGAAGTGTACAACTGGGGCACAACTGCTGCCACTGAAGGGGTGGGTGTGTGTGGGGCCCAATTTTTGGAAAAAAGGGAGACTCCGCTTGGAGTAACCCTTGCTTGCTGTGTTTTTAAAAGAAGCCAAGATGAACAGAGCTGGGATCAGGAAAGACTTTGCTACCTACCCCGGTGTCATCCTGGGGACGGATAAGAATGGCGTATTTTTGAATGTGCTTGATGCAAATCTAGCTGTGAAGTGTACAACTGGGGCACAACTGCTGCCACTGAAGGGGTGGGTGTGTGGGGCCCAATTTTTGGAAAAAAGGGAGACTCCGCTTGGAGTCACCTTGCGGTGTTTTACATGACTTTAGAAGGGCGTGCCATGCCTATATCTGTGTGTCCTCCTCTTTTTCCTTGTCCAGCTGTTTTGTTTTCGCATGAGTACATGTCCTTGTCACTTTCCCATGTGTTTGTGTTGTGTTGTGAGTTGTTTGTCACCTTTTGGACACCTTTGAGGGTGTTTTCTAGGTGTTTTACTGTGTTTGTGATTGCCTGCCATTGTTTCCTATGGGCTCGAGTTCGGTTCGTCGAACGTTCGACGAGCCGAACTCGAGCCAGACCCCCCGTTCGGCGAACCGCCTCGAGCCGAACCGGGACCGGTTCGCTCATCTCTAGTGAAAACGCAGGTAAAAAGCGCTAAAAACGCACTAAAAACGCGGTAAAAACGCATGCGTTTTTAGCGCTAAAAAATGGTCAAAAGCCATTTGGTCAAAAACCAAGGGAAGGAAAACGTGCAGAATAAACTGCAGGTACACCGACGCAACGTGCGGACATAGCCTTACTCCCTAATGCTGAATCCTGTTTTCCCTTGCTGACAGGACAAAATGTTTCAAATCTGATCAGTGTCAAATTAAGTGGCAATAACTCTGGAAAGGCTTCAACATATCCTAGGAATTCTAAGATAGTTTTTATTTGTGATGCATTGTACTTAATGTAAGTGGTACATTTTGGTCAATTTGATTTGATTTTGAAATATTCTCAATTTTCAAACTTTACTTTTTTAAGCACTTAACACATATAATCATACTGCTCATAATAAATATTAAGTAACACTTACCACATGTTTAGTGATACAGTCACCGAGAGGCGGCAAGCGTCTGGGAGTGGATCCACTGAGCTGTACCCCGGACTCCCCTGAAGGAGCTAACCAGCTAACCAGTAGTGAATCCCTATACTGAAAATTTCTGGTGCAGCAACAGGGGGTATAAATGCATGACTGCCCTAAACCAGTGAAGGTTGGCTCGTTCGAACTGGTAAAGTCTCCTAGGGTCCGCTGCTGGTGTGCTCAGATGCGGCAGCATGGAGATGGTAACTCGGACTTGGCAGCACGGAGATAGTGGCTCAGACGTGGCAGCATGGAGAAAGTGGCTCAGACATGGCAGAGTGGAGGTGGTGGCTTGGACGTGGCAGCACAGAGATGATAGATCAGGCATGACAGCGTGGAGGTGGTGGCTTGGACGTGGCAGCACAGAGATGGTGGCTCGAACATGGCAGCATGGAGAAAGTGGCTCAGATGTGACAGCATGGAGGTGATGGTAGTAAGCAGGCTCTAGGACGAGGCAAAGGTTAGGAATATGAGACTGGTACTAGGACACAATAAGCAGAACTAGACTTAGTAGCGTAATGGGACCTGAGAACTAGCAACGCATTAGGAGGCAATGTTGCTCAGGCGCCTACTGTAAGGGGAGGCAGTCTTAAATACCTAAAGGTAATATGTGAACTCAGAAATCATTTCCAGGTAATGGGACGCAGGCTCTTTAAGAAAGGGGGTGTGGCTGTGCGCACCATATGGGCATTCACTGAAGGCCTGCACATGGCCTGGAAGCAGGGAAAGACTGCAGCAGACTCCATGGTAGGAGAGGGGAGCGTGGAAATGCTGAGCAGGTGAGGAGAACCCGCCAAGGCCCAGGAGCGGGAGCATGTGTGAGTGCCATGCTGGGGTCAGGCTCGGCGCTACATCTAGTTTAGATCAGCATCATTTTTTAAACCTCTTTTTGTTACACATGTATAAGAGTTAAAAGTTTAGCAGCAATTTTTTCATTTTGTCAACAAAACTTACAAAACCTATTTTGTTATGGAACACTTCACATTTGAAGAGACTTTTAGGGAAAGTAGGAGGTGGTCGAAGTAGAGTAAGTTCAGGTGGTTGTGGTGATGTCAGTGGAAGAGGTGGCAGAGGAGAAGTAGGAGGACCAAACCATTTATTTTTCAGGTTTTTAATGTATTATACTGTATTTTGGAATCTCCAAAACACTGGGCATGGCAAATCAAGTCTACCAATATCTGTTTGCAAGTGGTCTAGTTGTCTACTCAGCCAAAGATATGGACAAGTCTGCTGTAGCCCATGACTTATTTATTTTAATGAAAGCCAGCTTGTCCTTATTAACTGAGGACAGATGGATGCAACTATCTGTGATGACTCTCCCTGCCATGCTTAATACATGTTCAGACAGTACACTTGTGGCAGGGGAGGCCAACACTGCCAAGGTGTATTCTGCAAGCTCAGGGCATGTATTTAATTTTGACACCCAGAAATTAAATAGTGCAGAACCATCTCTGCGATACATGTGGACATGTACTCTTCCACTATATTTGCTAAGTGCTGACTCTTGGAGATATGAACCAAAACAAATAATGTTGCTGAATAGTCTGGAGTGCTGCATATGAATTGTTGCCGCATTGTGGCTATGATGACCCTCTCAAGGTGTGGCCAGAGTAACTGCTGCATTGTTAACTTCTTCCTCCTCCTCCTACGCCACCTTGTTGTTCCACCAAGCCTCAGATGAGCAAAATTAGCAGGAATAGATAGTCAACACAATGTCATGTTTGCAAATCCCCTGATAATAACAACAGTTTGGAAACTACACCCCTCATGGAATTAATCTAGAGATATGGTGAGCATCTTGAACCCACATGTGCTTCACAGAATTTTATACTGTTGAGCTGTGAAAACGAAAAAATACATTTTAACCACAAGATTGTTGCTTTAACCCCTATGTTTTTATTTTCACAAGGGTTAAAGGAGAAATTAAACCACCCAATTTGTTGTGTAATTACTCCTTAGTACGCTCGTACACCAAATGTGGTTGAATACTACTGTTTGGACGCACGTCACTACTTGGAAGAGAAGGAGCGCTATTTGAATTTTGGAGCACCATTTTGGTTGAAATAGATTGCGAATGCCATGTCAAATTTGAAGATCCCCAGACATTCCAAAACAACAGAAGAGTAAACCCAATCTGTAATCTACACCTATAAAGGAATTTATCTAGGGGTAGAGTGAGGAGATTCACAGAATTGTATAAGATTGGGCTGTAAAAATAAAAAAAATATTTTTTTCCACTAAAATGTGGCTTTGGCTCCAGTTTTAATTTTCAAAAAGAGTAATAAGAGAAAATGGAAGATACTTTTTGTTACATAATGTCTCCTGAGTTCACCAATACCCCATATGTGGTCAACAACTACTTCTGAGGCACAGTGCAAAGCTCTGAAGAGAAGGAACGCCATGTTGTAGTTCAAATCTAGTTGGAATGGTTTGGGAATGGTTTGTAGCTCCCATGTCACATTGGAAGAGCCCCGGAGGTGCAAGAGCAGGAAAAATCTTCCACAAGTAACCCAATTTTACAAACTATACATCTCAGGAAACTAATCCTGGAGTTTAGTGAGAATATTGAAACCTCAGGTGTGTCACAAAATTTTATAATACAGGGCGATGAAGAAAAAATATTTACATTTTTATGGCAAAAATGTTGTTTTAGCCCTTGATTTCTAACTTAAAAAGGGGAATAGTTAAAAATTGCACCCTAATATGTCACATCATTTTGCCTGAACATTGCTATACCCACCATGTGACTGTACAGTACTGTTTGGTCACACAGCAGGGCTCAGGAGCACTATTTGACTTTAGGAGCACATATTTACCTACAACAGTTTGCTGACTCAATATGCAGAGTTCCAATGTGTTGGAACAGCAGAAACATCCTCAAATGACCACATTTTTGGAAATTACAACTCTCTTGGAATTCCTCTATTGGTGTAGTGACTAGAGATGAGCCACCCCCCTAGAGTTCGAGTTTGGTTCATCGAACGGTGCCCCGTTTCACGAGCCGTTCGACGAACCTCTTGAACCCCATTGAAAACAATGGGAGGCAATCACAAACACATAAAAACCCATTATAAATGTACACATACAGTTAATAAACATTGCCATAACACTTACCGGTGCCCACGATGCGTCCTGCACTCTGTCTCCCGCAGCTTTTCCATCGGTAATCGCTGCGTTCTACCGGTAACCAGCAATGATGACAGGACATATCGTGACGTCAAAATAGCATGTGACCAGTCACGTGGCTATTATATTATTGGCTACAGACTGGTCACATGGCTAGACGTCATGTCCTGTGCTAGGTCCTGTCAGTGCGGCTCTCCAGTACGCGGTGATCGTTTGTGTATCTCCGTGTACCGGTGACATGCTCTGGCACACGGAAGACTCCTCGTTCCTGCATGTGGGTGCTCTTTCCAGAGTCAGCCAACATGCAAGGACTAGCTGTCACAGCCGGTAAATAGCGGCACCGGGAATCACGTGATCGGAGCACCATTGATATGGTAACCCGGCTGTGAGCGGTGAAGTTACCGCTAAAAGCCGGCAGCCTGTGGTCACTCTCACTGAGTGATTTCTGCACGGGGCAGCAGCGTCTTTCTCCCATGCAGTGAATCCTGATGTAGCAGAGCTGCATGGACTGAAGGGAGTAATAAACATGTAGTAGCTAATGTGTCTGTGTATTTATTTCTATTAAAGTATTTTATCTCTGTGTGGTGTCTTTTTTCTTTAACCCTTTATTGGAGATTCTTAATGGCCAGGTCAAACTTGCCTGACATTAAGAATCTCTGGCTTAATACTAGCTAGTAAAACAAAGCTAGTATTAACTCTTAATTACCCAGCAAGCCACCGTCACCAGGGCAGCTGGAAGAGTTGGATACAGCGCCAGACGATGGCGCTTCTATGAAAGTGCCGCACCATAAAGGCTTTAGATTAGGGACCCACTCAAGAGGTTCGCCGTGACGTGGCAGTGGGCTTAATACAGTCTGATCAGAATGGTAACTAAGAACCTCATGTTCTATTTAAATTTTTGCCTAGCGGCTTTTAGATCAATGTATTTTTGGGATGTGCGATCCATGTCTTTTCCTCCATGGCTTGTTATATAACAGTCTATCCCCCTCTGTTTTTTGCTTGGATCTGCACTCCCCCCATTTGGCACAGGTGTTTTTAATCAGCAGGAGACTGCAAGAGGGGTCAGCCTTTTTTGCTCCCAGTTTACACATGGGAGCCGGTGGGAGGTGAGTGCACAGCTTCTCTCACTGTGTGTTGTTGCTGTGCAGTGGCCGCTGTTGTGGTGATGTCGTGACAGTGGGGCAGTGCGGCCTGGAGCCTTGGGGGCTTTGCCTTGCAGCATGGGTGCTGTGAGGCGCCAGGTCGCCTGCCTTGCTGGTGCTTTGTCGCTGTGGCAGTGGTTGGTGCACAGTGCCGCACCATAAAGGCTTTAGATTAGGGACCCACTCAAGAGGTTCGCCGTGACGTGGCAGTGGGCTTAATACAGTCTGATCAGAATGGTAACTAAGAACCTCATGTTCTATTTAAATTTTTGCCTAGCGGCTTTTAGATCAATGTATTTTTGGGATGTGCGATCCATGTCTTTTCCTCCATGGCTTGTTATAAAACAAAGCTAGTATTAACTCTTAATTACCCAGCAAGCCACCGTCACCAGGGCAGCTGGAAGAGTTGGATACAGGGCCAGACGATGGCGCTTCTATGAAAGCGCCATTTTCTGGGGCGGCTGAGGACTGCAATTCGCAGCAGAGGGGCCCAGAAACCTCAGGCTAACCTGTGCTGAGGATTCCAATCCCCAGTTGTCTAGTCGCACCCGACTGGACACAAAAATGGGGCGAAGCCTACGTCGTTTTTTTTTTAAAAAATTTCATGAAATTCATGGCCGTTGCTGTGCGCGCGGCCATCTAGGATTTCCGGGAGGGGGTCGGGGGGGGCACTTTGGCGACACCAGGATACTGGAGGGGACCGGGGAGGAGATTTATCTCCCATCTGACATGTTTGTTCATGCCAGATGGGAGATAAATAATTTTTTACCGGCGCTGTCATTTACTGTAACGTGATCATTGGTATACGGTGTATACCTGTGATCACGTGAGCGGGGACCGGAAAAACTGGCCTGAATCATGATCTCCAGGGTCTCAGCTGCCCCTGAAACCCCGGATATTTTCTGACGCTGGGGGGCGCTATTTACTTATTTCTGCCTGCTGTTTATAAATGGCAGATCAGAATAAGGCTACATTCACACGACCGATCCGTTTTTGCAGTCTGCAAAAAACGGTCCGTTTTTCCACGGGTGCATCCGTGTGGCATCCGTTTCCGTTCGTATACGGTCCGTATGTGATCTGTTTGTCATCCGTGTGCCTTCCGTTTTTTTTGCGTACTGCAAAAAAACTGAAGGAGGGAAAATACATAAATTTATCCAGGATCCAAAGCTTCAACCTACATGAAGCGGTCACATAATCACTCCAGTGCCATTTTCTACTGCTTTTCAGTGTAGAGCGCTCTGGTGATTTTCCTTTGCTTGTACACTTCATATCAGTCTTTTCTGTCATTATAATGGCAGAAAGACACATCATCTCCCACTCTCCTGCATTTTGTAATTTTGCACCCTTTGGTGCCTTTCATGTGGCACTAAGGGGTGCTTAGCCTTGTATTTAGCCAAAAAAATAAATAAATTTAAAAAAAATGACGTAGGGTTCCCCCTATTTTTTATAGCCAGCTAGGCTAGCAGCAGACGGCTGCAGCCTGCAGACCACAGCTGGCAGCTTCACCTTTGCTGGTAATCCAAAACTGAGGGCACCCCACGCTTTTATTTTAAATTAAATACATAATTAAAAAAACAAAACAAAATTGGATCACCAGCCAAGGTAAAGCGGACAGCTGGGGTCTGATATTCTCAGACTAGGGAGATCCATGGTTATTGGACTCTTCCCAGCCTAAAAATAGCAGGCCGCAGCCGCCCTAGAAGTGGCGCATCCATTAGATGCGCTAATCCTGGTGCTTCGCTCCAGCTTATCCCGTTGCCCTCGTGCGGTGGCAAACGGGGTAATATATGGGGTTAATACCAGATGTGTAATGTCACCTGGTATCAAGCCCTGGGGTTCGTGAGGTCAGGCATCTATCAGATACCCGACATCACCAACCCAGTGTCATGGTTCGCATCCCTGTCCACATGGCTAGGGGGTGGAGCCTTCTCTCGAGCCTCACTTCCAGACCCTGGATGCCTTAAAAGCTGGCATTTCCAGTGAACCAGTGCCGGCTATAAGCTTAGCACTGCTTTGCCTGTGATTGCTGGTCCTGTGAGTGATATCCTGATCTGTCTGTTCCTGTGCCCCCGTGCCCTTGTCTGTGTTCCATCCCCTGGTCGTCCCTCCTGTCCTCTGTCCCCTCTCCTATTTCCCCACTCGGTTGCTTCCTCGGTACTGACCTTTGCCTGACTTTGACTCCGCTTTTGCTCGTCCCTACGATCCTGCTTCTGCCCGTACGGTGTTTGACCCAGCTTGTCTGACTATTCCTTGCATGCTCTGCTTCTCAGCTGTGCTTTGAGGTAATGCATGAGAACGCTGTGAATTAACTTCCTGGTTCTCATTGCTCTGTGTAGTGTATTATGCTACAGAGCTCTGGCTCCCCCTGGTGGCAGCATTACACCCAGTCAGTAATAAAAAAAAAATAGACGACAAACACATTTTTATTTGAAAAAACACTACTAAAACATTCCCTCTTTCACCAATTTATTAGAAAGAAAAACAAGTCCAGGTCTGCTGTAATCCAAGGGGTTCCCATGATGATCCATACCATAGTCAATGTCTCAGTCAATGAAGAACAGAATGTTCCCCATTGGCTGGGAGAGAAATGCAGTGACCTGAGCTAACATCAATAGGTCAGCCCAGGTCACTGCAGGGCATGACAAGTGCTGCTGTCAGGAGCGAGGTACATTACCTGTGGTGACGATCTCCTGCACTGCTGATAGCAGAGCTGTCACTGACTTCAATGACCGCTGCCTTCACAGCCAAGTATCGTGGGAGCCTGTGACGTCACCGCTAGTCACAGTCTCGGGTCAGCAGCGAGAGGAGGAGATGTGACAAGCGGCGGCCATGGAGGACAGTGACAGCGCTGAAGTCGGGAGGGCGAGAATTCATCTCCGCAGGTAAGCCGAGCAGGGTAATGTGTGCGGAGTGTGAGGTGGGTGGAACCAAGTGGGGTAATGTATGCGGAGAGCGAAGTGGGTGGAGCCTTGTGGGGTAAAGTGTGCGGAGTGCGAGGTGGATGGAGCCAAGCAGGGTAATGTGTGCGGGCAGCGGAGTGCGAGGTGGCTGGAGCCAAGCGGGGTAATGTGTGCAGAGGGCAAGGTGGGTGGAGCTAGCGGGGTAATGTGTGCTGAGTGCGAGGTTGGTGGAGCCGAGCAGGGCCATGTGTGCGGAGTGCGAGGTGGGTGGAGACTAGCGGGGCCATGTGTGCAGGCGGCGGAGTGCAAAGTGGGTGAAGCCTAGCAGGGCCATGCGTGCAGGCGGCAGAGTGCGAGGTGAGTGGAGCCTAGCGGGGCCATGTGGCACTGAGGACGTCAGTGCCGGGGACTGCATGGCTTGGGACAGGTGAGTGTGTGTGTGTGTGTACATGCCGAGTGCATGAGGGGGCGGTGCCAAGCCGTGAAGTGTCGGCTCCCTGCACACGTAACCAGGGTAAATATCGGGTTACCAAGCAAAGCACTTTGCTTGGATACCCGATATTTACATTGGTTACCAGCTTACCGCAGGCTGCCAGCGATAGCTCCCTGCACACTGTAGCTGTAAAAATCCCTGCTTTTGGTGATCGAACCGTTCTCGAACGTAACTTGAACTGTCCTCGAGCGTAACTCAAACTGTCGAGCTTTTAGCAAAAAGTTCGAGTTCGATCTCAAGCACCCCATAAATCACTGGAACTTGAAATTGGCGAACCTCGAACATTGCTCATCTCTAGTAGTGACATTTTTGTCTCTGTAAAACATCCATGGAGTCAAATGCAGGGAATATTGCAGAAATATAAATTTCAAATAAGCCTTTGTAGTGCCCAGTACATTATAGTGCTTGTACATTGCTTCTGTAGACACACACCCTGTAAATTAAGTAGGATCTCCTCACTACAACAATGCTAAACATGTGGATATGAACTGTAGTTTAGGTACATTATGGTTCTCCGTAGAGAGGGGGGCATTTGGATTTGAGAGCTCAGGTTTCCACTAACATGGAAGCTACCTATAATTACATCAACAGATGATAGAACTGAGTTTTTTCTGGGTTGAGTTCACATTTGACCTTTGTTCTATTCTGAGCAACTTCATTAGAGTTTCTATATACATAAATGAAATACATGAATCAGGTGACACCCCCGACAGATCAATTCACTAAAGAAGCAGCAGAGTTACTGTGGACTACATTTAGCCTTTTTTCATTGGTTTCCTTCTTTTCAAATGTGCACAAAACGTTTATTGAGTGCACATTTGTGTACACCTAAAAAGATCCTTAAAAAGATGGAAAACCACTAGACCACAGCCCAAGCAGGAGTTCAAATTGACTCCATCTGCCTCATTACAGTGAAATTTCTATTGGGAATTTTGTCTGAATCATGCTTTTCAAAGATTTATACATAAACCCCAATGTAAGTGCTCAGCGTAAAGTGCAGCATAACTATAAGCCCAGCCTTATTGTGATCTTTGGGAGACAGAATGATCAAATCTACAGCAATTGAAGAATTAGCTTTATTTATTTATTTTTCATTGCATTCACCTTGAAGTATAAAGCAGGCTTTACACACTACAACATATCTAACGATGTGTCGGCGGGGTCACGTCGTAAGTGACACACATCCGGCATCGTTAGTGGTGTTGTAGCGTGTGACAGCTACGTGCGACTGCGATTGAACGTAAAACCGTTCATCGCATACACGTCGTTCATTTGCTAAAAATTGCACGTCGGGTTGTTCAATGTTCCCGAGGCAGCACACATCGCAGTGTGTGACACCCCGGGAACGATGAACAGATCTGCGTCACGCGGCTCCCGCCAGTAATGCGGAAGGAAGGAGGTGGGCGGGATGTTTACGTCCCGCTCATTTCCGCCACTCTGCTTTTATTGGCCGGCTGCCGCGTGAGGTCGCATGTCCCTCACACTCCAGGAAGTGGATGTTTGCCGCCCACATCGAGGTCGTATGGAAGGGTAAGTACGTGTGACGGCAATTAATCGTTTGTGTGTCTTGGTCAACAAATTGAACGTGTCGCACATACGACGGGGGTATGTCACATCGCATACGATATCGTATGCTTAATTGTAAGGTGTAAAGCAGGCTTTAGAGATTAGATGTGTTTATTCCTCAGGTCAGTACAATTATAGTGATACCAGATTTATATAGTTTTTTTGAATTTTGGCTATTATTACCCTAAGTAATAGAAAATGCAAGCCCATATATAAACCCATAAATTTATTTGTACATAATTAAAAAAAATGCATAGAAATATATATATATATATATATATATATATAATATATATTTATTTATATATATATATATATATATATATCACAGGTCCCAGAAATAAAAAGGCATGACACCTGGTGTAGTTTAATATATGAAATCCTCAATAAAGTGATATAGGGCAAGGAGGTAAAGGCATTTGAAGAAAGTGGAGAAATTGGGTATTGCATATTTTTAAATCTTTTTTTAAAAAATATATACTGGTGTGTTTTTGAGCCACAGCAGAAAAAAAATTGCTTACGTCAACAATATTTAACCCCTGAATGACGGAGGACATACCGGTATATCCTAAATCATTAAAGAGTAATCACCGCTGGCTGCTGCAGTGAGCCAGTGGTGATTCCCAAAAATGTCTGCTGACTTGTACAGCAGACATGTGTGCCTTGCATGCACAGGTGGATCTGCATTCCACCCGCACCTGTTAACCCCTTAGGCTATGTGCGCACGTTGCGTCGGTGTACCTGCAGTTTATTCTGCACGTTTTCCTTCCCTTGGTTTTTGACCAAATGGCTTCTGACCATTTTTTAGCGCTAAAAACGCATGCGTTTTTACCGCGTTTTTAGTGCGTTTTTAGCGCTTTTTACCTGCGTTTTCACCTGCGTTTCTGCAGATGCGTTTTTGAGATCAAGACACTGAGAAATAAAGTTGAATTAGTCAAAAAGAATGAAAAAAGAGAAAAAAAGTATAAAATTAACTTTTAATAAAATTATATGGGAAATTATCATTTTTAATGTAATAATAGTGGTTATGCACATTTTAACAGAAATATAGCTAAAGTTTATTATTTTTTAACATTTAAATTTTCGGTTATTGTGTGTGTGTAAAGGAACATTAGAACCCATTAATTTTTGCCCAGAAAAGCATGCGTTTTTGGAGCCAAAAACGCAGGTGAAAAGCAGGTAAAAAGCATGAAAAACGCAGGAATTGTGATTTTGGTTGCTTTTTGCCATTTCTCATTGACTCCAATGTTAAGGAAACGCTGCAGAAATGGCAAAAACAACTGACATGCTGCTTCTTTTTCAGCATGGTTTTTGACCACAAATATGCAAATTAAACGCTGCAGAAAAAAAAGCAAAGTGAAGACAGGATTTCTGCTTTTCCCATAGACTTTGCTGGAAATCAAAAACGCATGCATTTTTGCCCAAAAACGCTGCTGCCAAAAACGCTGCAGAAACGCGGTAAAAAACGCAACGTGCGAACATAGCCTTAAATTGCACTGTGAAAATGTGACAGTGCAATTTAAATGCCCGCAGTGGGTAACGTGCACTTACCCTCCGCCATCGTCCATGTGACATGATCATGTAGAGCTGATGATTGCCAAAAAAAAAGTAAAAAAAAAATTTAAAAAAGTAAAAAAAGAAATAAAAAATAAACGTTCATATCACCCCCCAATTCGCCCCATTGAAAATTCAATGGTTAAAAAAATAAAAAATAAACACATATTTGGTATCACCGTGTTAAAAAATGCCCAATCTACCAACATCTAAAATCAATTAATCTGTTTGGCAAACGGCATAGTGGCAAAAAAATTTCAAATGCCAAAATTAAGTTTTTTGGTCGTTGCTAATTTTGTGCAAATTGCAAAATCAGGCAATCAAAATGTAGCATCTGCGCAAAAATAGTACAATCAAAAAAGACAGTACGAGATGCAAAAAATATAATTTTTCATTTTTCAATATCAGCTATCATTGAGCCTCATATTTGTAAAAATGAGAATGCTACCGGTAGCAGAAATGGCGCAAAAAGTGTGCCACTTTTTTTGGACAAACTTCTGAACTTTTTTTAACCCTGTAGATAAAAGTAAACCTATACATGTTTGGTATCTACGAAATTATACCAACCTGCGGCATCCCACCGACAGATCAGTTTTACCATATAGTGAACACGGTGAATAAAATATCCCAAAACAATCATACAATCACACTTCTTTTGCAATTTTTCGAGCACTTGGAATTTTTTATGCCATTTTCCAGTATGCTATATGGTAAAACTTATGGTATAATATAACAGTACAACTCATACAGCAAAAAAACAAGTCCTTGTATGGCAAGATTGAAATAAAAATAAAAAAGTTACAGCTCTGAAGAAGAGGAGCAAAAAAAAAAAATGAAAAACGGAAATCGCCCCGGGGGTGGAAAAGAAGGGTAGAAACCTTATAACTTTTAGAAAAGTAATATATAGCTATATATAGTTGTATAGCAGCAGTGGTAAGAACCTATTGATTAAATACCTTATTTAAAGCACCAATATAACTAAAAAAATATAAGTTATCAGAAGGTGACTCAGAAAATAATGGAAAAAGAAAATATACAATATCCAAGGGGGTATGAGTATCCAGAATGCCACTGCACTCGAAATGTGTTTCGCAAGAATAGCTTGTTGTAGAATTTTATTTTATTTTTAAATTTGTTGTGATTACATTTAGGATTGCAGACCAGATTTTAAATTTTGTTCTGGACAAAAAAATCATGGATACCAAATACATTTTTATAGACATATTGGAGACCTATTGCATATTATTAGGAATGCTAGTGATTAATATATACATCATATAATTTTGATATGAAAACATTAGGTTCATTAACTGTAAAATAATGTAGATTTTTTTATGATTCATCAATATAACATAGCTAAATTTCAGAACCTCCTTAATCTGCCTAAAGACTGCTTTACACGCAGCAACATCGCTAGGAATCGCACCCGCCCCCGTCGTTCGTGCATCACGGGCAAATCGCTGCCCGTGACGGACAATAACGTACTGCGCGTCACACGCACATACCTTACTAAAGACGTCGCTGTGGCCGGCGAACAACCTCTTTTCTAAGGGGAAGGTTCGTGCGGTGTCACAGCGACGTCACACAGCGGCCCACCAATAGAAGCAGAGGGGTGGAGAGAAGCCACACTATCAACACTCCCACCTCGCTGCCGGAGGATGCAGAAATGCTGTTGTTTGTTGTTCCCGGGGTGTCACACGTAGCGATGTGTGCTGCCTCAGGAACGACGAGCAACCTGCATCCCAGAAGTTCAACGACAATTGGAAAATGAACGACGTGTCAACAATCAATGATATTTGAGGTAAGTGAGATCATTAGCCGTTGCTCGTATGTGTCACACGCAACAACGTCGCTAACGAGGCTGGATGTGCATCACGAATTTCGTGACCCCAAAGATTTCTCGTTAGCGATGTCATTGCGTGTAAAGCGTCCTTAAGTCTAAAGTAAAAAAAAAAAAAAAACATTTAATTTATGGAAATCAGAATTAGTAACAATGAGAACTGAGCTGAAAACTTTCTAAACTGTGGGACTCATTGGTGACCTCAGAAAAATATCTTGGAATCAGAACTGAATTATGGCAGACCACTCAAGGAGAAATAAAGTCATAATTGTGGTGCTGCCAAAGAAATTGGAGAGGTTGAATATATTATCAGCAGAAAATTGACTGATAGAACGTCCTCAACTAGTTCAGAAACTATTTTGATGGCTAGTTTTTTTTTCTTTCGCTTCAGGATAGAAATATGATATTGAGAAAGTCAGAGATTGAAAAGATATGTTTTAATGATACTAAAATATTTTGCACTTCTGATATCACGTATTAAAGTAGGAGAAAAATGTGCTTCGTGCTGGTTATGCTGCTACTAAAAAAAAGACTGCAGAGTTAGCAAATACAGTATGCAACATTATACCTCTCAAAGTTGCAAGTTGTGCACAAAAATACAGCACACTTCTTTAATAACTTATTGGAAGCTATCAGCTGGCTAAACCGTAATTTCTGTTGCCGCAAATAATTTTATACTTTAATTAAGTTACAAGAATTTTAATTTATTTTCTGTTCTGAACATATTATTGAGGAGAAAACGTATGTCTGATGGGAATCAAGTTTTTACTACAATATTCATATTAGGTGAGGGGACAGACTAAAGGCCCCGTCACACACAGAGATAAATCTTTGGCAGATCTGTGGTTGCAGTGAAATCATGGACATATTGTTCCATTTGTACACAGCCACAAACCTGGCACTAGTTGTCCACAATTTCACTGCAACCACAGATCTGCCGCAGATTTATCTCTGTGTGTGACAGGGCCTTAAGGCCTTATTCAGATATGTATGTGTTCTGTCCGCTTTTTTTCAAGGACACAGCATGTACGCATTATAATCTTGTCATGAGTGTATCTTGCTCGGGGGAGACCCTGGGTTAATCTGGTGTCAGAAGGTTACAGCGTTTCACTGCTGGCATGTCCACAACTGTCTCCTTGCTTGTGGTGCAGTAAGGGATAAGCAGCACCCTTTCCTGCCTGGCTACGGGCTGTAGTTGGCAATCGCAGGTGTGGCTTTATGGGATCTCTCCCCTTCCCTATTTAAAGCTTGCTTTACACGTTGCAATTTCGCATACAACTTCGTATGCGATTTGCAACACCCCCATCGTATGTGTGGCACGTTCAATTTGTTGAATGTGCCGCACATACGCGTAACCCCCGTCACACGTACTTACCCCTCCATACGACCTTGCTGTGGGCGGCGAATGTCCACTTCCTGGAGTGGAAGGGACGTTCGGCGTCACAGCGACGTCACACGGCAGCCGGCCAATAGAAGCGGAGGGGCGGAGCTAAGTGGGACATAAACATCCCACCCACCTCCTTCCTTCCGCATTGTGGGCCGGGAGCCGCAGGACGCTGGTAAGATCTGTTCATCGTTCCTGGGATGTCACACACTGCAATGTGTGCTACCCCGGTACATACATAAAATTGGCAATCGATTATTCCACATAATTATTCACAATTCATCATAATTATTTATATAACCATAAATTTGCGGATACCCAAGGACAGTCAAAGGACAATCGTAAATACAGGAAGGAAAGGAGAAAGAAACGTTCAAAGTCCTATTAATTGCAAACAATATTTTTTATTGATAAGGTCAGGAGGATAAACACCACAAAGTGTAGTTTAATTTAAAATCAATAACATGTGGACTAAAAGTGGCTCTACAACCATAGTTGCAATTATGTCATCATTCATAGCATTTTATCACTATCTTGCAATATAAAGGATGGAATTACATATTGATATAGAAGGGTTAATAGTTTCTATATTTCTTCATTAAAGATATTTTATTGTTATTAGTAAGTATATCTGGTGGTAGTTCATAGTCATTATGGAGCCTTCGGAATAAGAGACAGGCTCAAGGATTATTTTTGTCTCTAAATGTTCTTCTTATCTTCTTCTTATCTCATATGCATGACTCTACATTTTTGTTTTGCTAAAACTTAAAGGTCATATGAGCAACTTGTAAAGTCCAGCTTAGAAGCCTTATTTGCAATATCACATTGATCTGTAAATGGTATAAATAAAGTGTACTTTGGTTAAATAAACAGAAAATTGATCATGCCCACATGGATGCTGGTCTTTTTCTCCGAGCGCTCGATCTTGATTAGGTCTGAAGAGGCCTAATTGAGAAGACCTCACTGGTGATCCCATAAGCTGACTTGTGACAAAACAGAACAGCTACAACAGTTTTTGGCGCCCAACGTGGGGCCGTGGCCAACCAGCCTATTCGGAAGAAGTTTTGGGGACTCTGGAGACAGTGAAATTTCAGCTGCAGCAAGGTGAGAAGCTTTATTCTTACACTTTATTTCACTCTCTCTGATTTCCCGAATATTCTGGGTAAGGCTGTACACACGGTTCAAGAACTCTGGCATCACCAGTGAGTATTGTTTTTTCATGCATGTCTGAATGAGAGTTGAAATATAGAGTAATAAGATAATCTGTTGTCCGTCCATTAACTGATTGCATAGATTGCATAGCACGGAATTTGGGACAGTCTCTGTATAATTACATTTGCTGTGTTGCTGTGTTTTGTGTTTTGCTTTGGTCATCTTTGCATCTTTGATGGGCAATACACTGGTCTAGGGATATGTGTTCATAAGTGGTTTCATATTAATGCCTAGATAAAGTAGGCAGGCAATAGGTTGTTGTATATTGATGAGAAGTTTCTGAATAACAAAGTGATGAGAAATTGAGATAAGAGACTTGGTGAAATAATATGTATGTATAAGTTTAATGGTTATAGGTCATACTGTGGACTGTGAAAAGATGTTCCGGTTGTGAAATGTCACAGGGCATAGCCATATAGAGTATTTGAGTGGATACCTGACATATGTATGTTTTCCCATCAGTGTCAAGAGCGGTTTAGATAATTTTATTTGCATGTGAGGTTAACTGATCCTTGGAAGGTGTATTATTACATATGTTTCTGGAATCAATGAATGAGTAGGACAAGTGGTCCTGGGATCTGTCCTTATAGTGAGATATTGTGTGTTTCTTCCCCTCAAAATGGGGATGAAGGTTTTATATTACTACTGTGAAGGTATATAAGTAGTCTCAATTTTCTGCTGGGATTGTGTATTATACCAGTGGGTATTAGGATTGTGTTTTGGAAAGCTGAATCTGGACGAGATAACACTCTTGCTAAACAAACTGTGCGCTGACATTCTTTTGGGAGGGGTCAAGTGAACAGCTGCGCGATTTTCTGCCCTCTGTGAGAAGTCAGCTCTGTTAATTGTTTTGGTTTAACTCTAGTTTACGTTCGTTGCTGGAATACTTTGTAAAGGACCAGCACGGAGTAGCCAACTGCACATCAGGTCTAAGTGGGTTAGAGAGCATTTGTGGCCTTCCCACTTACATGGAGGTGGTCTAGCAGGTGAGAGGACTATCACACCTGGTCCTTCCTGCTTTAGTCATCTGGTCTATTGGGTGAGAGGTGTTTTTTTAACCCTTCCCAATACGCCCTACAAGTGTAGCAGGTGAGAGTAAATGCTGATTGAGCCTTCTTGCTACCACTTGAGAGCCCATTCTGACTTGCCAGGAGACGTGTGGCCTGTTAACAAGGTTCAGGGACACTGAGAGGGCATTTGCAGAAAGGTGGGCTGTGTGGGAATAAGTTGAAGCCATGGGCAACTTGTTCAGTGTGCAGTGTGGGGCTCCTGCAGGATCCAAAACAGCCAAACAGATAGTGCAAGAAAGAGAAGGCAAAGAAGCAGTGAAAAATATCAGACCAATACTCAGAAAGGCGGACATGCCAGAGTGTGGGTGTTTGGATGTTGAGAAATGGCACAGATTCAGGGAAGAGGTGCAGCATTGTGGATGTAAAGAAATAACAGTGGGATGTATTATTATATTATTGTTATGTAAAGTGTATTATAAATGTTTTAATGCACCAAGAGCAAAAACTGTGACTGCTACCGCCCCCCTTCACATGATCAGAAACCCAGACCAGATGAATGGACTTGTAAACATTGTAGTCAGAAAAACCCAGACTGGAGAAGTACTTGTGCTACGTGTAGTGTTACTCGCCCTAAGCAGATTGCACTAACTCCTGTTCGAACCAGATCACATGTGATGACAGAGGACGCTGACACTGAGACAGAGGTAGTGAAGGAATTAAGTTTTGGGGAGGAAGCTGGACATTACTCTGATGGTGAGGAAAGAAAACAGTTATCTGACCCTGAAGACCAACCTTTCCCTCTTTCCCTGACTGACGTAATACAGCAGGAAGGGGAGAGTATAGAGACGTACTTTTGGAGGTTACAGCTGAAGTGGGCAGACGTGGGGTACAAAGTCAGAACCTCCCTTAATGACAAAATACTGATGAGTATATTTGTTAACGGTATGAATAAGTTTTTACGAGAAGCAGTACAGACAGCCAGACCTGAGTGGAGAAACATGGACCCAACAGACCTTCTGCAAGTAGCTAAGGGAATTGAACTGACAAAATGCAAGCGACCAGTTATGTATGCTAGAGCACAAGGAAAACAGTGGAAGCAGAGAGGGAGGGCACCAGGTGACCGAGTGACCGTACAGTGCTGGAATTGTGGACAGAATGGACATTACGCCAGACAGTGCAAAAACCCCAAATAGGAGAGGGAGCAGACTGACTCTCCTCCTTCCTTCCCTCCTCCTTTTCCTCTGGCCTAGGAAACTGGTGACCATGAAGGGACTGGAGGGATTGGTGTTTTAAATTCCCTTGATAAAACAGTATCCCTTAAGCCCAGCCAAATCAATGGCCCTGACCAGAGAATATGTGCAAGCAGGGGCTCTAGTACAAAGGTCCTCCCCCCTGTAACACTCCCTTGTATCCAATCAAGAAAAAAAGGGCCCAAAGGTTCCCCTGACACGTACAGAATGGTGCATGATTTGAGAGCTGTCAATGCTGTCACTGAGAGTGTAACACCAATTGTTCCAAACCCACATACCTTACTGTCACAAATCCCAGGGACCTCCAAATGTTTTACAGTAATTGATTGGGCAAATGCATTTTTCTCTGTGCCTCTACACCCTGACTGTCAGTATCTTTTTGCCTTCACACATGAGGGGAAACAGTACATGTGGACAGTCCTCCCGCAAGGAGGAATGAATTCACCTACCATTTATTCTACAGCTATGGCAGGAATTCTGGAACAGTGGCAACCGCCTCATCCACAGGTTACGCTATTGCAGTACGTGGATGACCTTTTGCTCTGCTGTCCAGACCAGACGTCCTGCAAGGAAGCCACAATTTCTTTGCTGTGTTTTCTGGCAGAGAATGGTTGCAAAGTTTCACGTGAAAAATTACAGTACTGTAAGCAAAAGGTAACATTTTTGGGTCACTGTATCTCTGAAGGTACGAGACACCTGACAGAGGAGAGAAAACAAGCAGTCCAAAATCTCTCCTTACCCAGGTCCCACCGGCAACTGCGCACCTTTTTGGGCTTAGTGTCATACTGCAGGCCTTGGATAAGGTCTGCCTCGCAAATGATGCAACCCCTCTATGATTGTCTGGCATCTGACCCCTTTGACCTCACTCAGGAAGCTATTGATTCCTTTCATTCCCTTAAACTACTCATTGTATCTGCCCCGGCCCTGGGTATTCCAAATTATGATCAACCATTTTCCTTGTTTTGCACAGAACAGGGAGGGCATGCGACAGCCGTCCTCACACAGCAACATGGTGACAACAGAGACCAATAGCTTACTACTCAGCGCGATTGGACCCAGTTGTCAGAGGGTCTCCCACGTGTGTCCATGCTGTAGCGGCTGCTGCAGTACTGCTAGGGAAGGCTTGCGAGATCACATTGATATTTTCCCGCTACAATTTACTCCCCGCATGACATCCATGCTATACTTGTGCAAGTCCAACCGAAACACCTGTCTATAGCCAGACAGCTCAGACTTGAATGTGCCCTTCTGATTCCTGAGTATGTCACCCTCAAGAGGTGTAATGTTCTGAATCCAGCCACCCTTTTGCCAGTAGATTCAGAAAAGGGGGAATTGGTGACAATGGTAGCAAGTGAGGATGAATACTTTGACATGACGCACGAGCATGGCTGCATAGAGCTGATGAGTCAGGAGACAGCAGGTTTTCCACATGTCTATGATACACCTATTACTAATGCAGATTTTGAGTTTTTTTCTAGATGGCTCCAGATACCACCTGAATGGGAGATTCTACACTGGATATGCTGAAAAAACAGGAGGACAAACGTGGTTGTATTGCAAAAATGTATATCAAAATTTATTCATTCATCTACAGTTAGATGCAGCACATAATTGTGCAGTGCAAAAAGACAGAGGGCACCTTGGCACCGGACAAGAATGATCATAGGGATTCACATGGCAAGTACAAAGACAAATAAGATATAAATCATTACATACAGATTACAAGGTTTGTTGCCAGATGAAACCAGAGAGCAATAGCTGGTGTCCAAACAGAGGTAAATAGAACAGCACACTAGGCCCATCCATATGTCGGGACGTCAGTACATACCAGCGGCTATTTACATCATTACATACAGATTACAAAGTTTGTTGCCAGATGAAACCAGAGAGCAATAGCTGGTGTCCCAAAAAGGGTAAATAGTATTCACATGGCAAGTACAAAAACAAATCAGGTGTAAATCATTACATGCAGATTACAAGGTTTTTTGCCAGATGAAACCAGAGAGCAATAGCTGGTGTCCAAACAGAGGTAAATAGAAGTAAATAGAACAGCACACTAGACCCATCCATGTGTCGGGACGTCAGTACATACCAGCGGCTATTTACATCCTTACATACAGATTACAAAGTTTGTTGCCAGATGAAAACAGAGAGCAGTAGCTGGTGTCCAAACAAGGGTAAATAAAACAGCACACTAGACTCATCAATATGTCAGGACGTCAGTACATACCAGCGGCTGTATAAGTGAGAGGATCACCAGAAATTGCTTCAAAGTGCCAAAGTGCAAGAATCAAGGACCAAAAAACAGTCCCCCCTAAGGCAGGTAAGTCCAACCGAAACACCTGTCTATGGCCAGACAGCTCAGACTTGAATGTGCCCTTCTGATTCCTGAGTATGTCACCCTCAAGAGGTGTAATGTTCTGAATCCAGCCACCCTTTTGCCAGTAGATTCAGAAAAGGGGGAATTGGTGACAATGGTAGCAAGTGAGGATGAATACTTTGACATGACGCACGAGCATGGCTGCATAGAGCTGATGAGTCAGGAGACAGCAGGTTTTCCACATGTCTATGATACACCTATTACTAATGCAGATTTTGAGTTTTTTTCTAGATGGCTCCAGATACCACCTGGATGGGAGATTCTACACTGGATATGCTGTAGTATCCTCACATGAGGTAATCCGAGCTGAACCACTCCCGCCGCACATGTCCGCGCAGGAGGCGGAGCTAACAGCGCTCATTGAGGCGTGTAGAGCGGGGTCAGGTAGGAAAATTAATGTTTATTCAGACTCAAAGTATGGATTTGGGATCTGTCATGATTTTGGCCCTATCTGGAGAAGTAGAGCTTTTCTTACGTCAGCTGGTAAGCCTATTAAAAATGCAGAATTGGTAAAATGGAGGCACTAATGTTACCAGTCCAGGTTGGCATCATTAAGGTGAAAGCACACACAAAAGGTGACTCACTGGAGGTAGCGGGCAATAGAAGGGCGGATGCAGCTGCGAAAGCAGCGGCAAAGAGGCCTAGGGATCAGAGGATAGTGGCAGGGAGCCAGCAAGTCCCAGCCACAGTGAGTCTGGATGTCCTGAAATCCCTCCAGCATCAGGCTGCCCAAACAGAGAAGGAACACTGGGGAAAATGGGAGCTGGGCTGAACTCGAATGGAGTATGGGAAAGTAAGGATAGGTTGTGTTTACCAAGGTCCCTGTTCCCTATGATGGCACAAGCAACACATGGCCCCACTCACGCCTCAAAAAGTCACATGTGTAACAAGGTGAATGCCTTCTGGATCGCTCCTGGCTTCAGTTACGTAGCCTCCAAACATGTACAATCCTGCATTATCTGCGCACAACACAACCCAGGTAAAACAGTAAAAGTCCCTAAGAAAGCAACACCCAGACCGCTCTACCGTGTCAACGACTGCAAATAGACTACATACAACTACCCAAGGTAGGAGTGTATGAATACGTCCTGGTATGTGTAGATCTCTTCTCAGGATGGGTTGAGGCCTATCCAGTAAAATGTGCAAATGCTAAAACAACTGCAGAAAAACTGATGAAGGAACTAGTCTGTAGGTATGGCATCCCAGAAGCCATAGAAAGTGACATGGGTACACACTTCACTGGAGAAATAATGAGGGACATTATTCAGGCCCTGGGAATACAGCAGGCATTCCATACCCCTTATCATCCACAGAGCAGTGGAAAAGTAGAGAGATTAAACGGGACACTTAAACTAAAAATTCAAAAGGCCATGGCAGAGACAGGAAAGAATTGGGTAGAGTGCTTATCCCTGGCACTCTTTTCAGTCAGACACACTCCATATAGAAAGACAGGCTTGTCTCCTTTTGAAGTCCTGTTTGGTAGTGCCCCAAAAACAGGTCTCTACTTTCCACAAGTGTTACAGATGCAACACGGCACTATGACAGCCTACGTCCAGGCCTTACAGGAAAGACTTAATGTGGTGCATAAACATGTCTTTTCATCCATTCCAGATCCCAATGCAAGTGCAGATGTGCATCAGCTGAATCCAGGTGATTGGGTGGTCGTGCGCAGACACGTGAGAAAGAGCCTAGATCCACGCTTTGATGGCCCATTCCAAGTCCAGCTGACCACATCCACCTCAGTGAAACTTGAGGGAAAACCCACCTGGATCCACGCCAGTCACTGTAAAGAGGTCACTCCACCGGCAGAATGACAGTCTTGCTAATTATCCTGCTAGGTGTAGCAGGGTTGCTGCACCAAACAAAGACACTGAGCGAACTTTTAAATACGGACTGGGATAATAAACTCATTCGCCACCATATTTCTCTTACTGAGGACATGGAAGGAGAAAAGCCAAAAGACTGTTGGATCTGCACACACAGTTTTATTTTCTTCAAAGACTATGCCATATTTAGCCTTACCTCTGGAACCACAGGAGGTGTTGATATCAGACTGTATGTACAATGAAACCTGGACTCTATCGATATTCTGGTGAAAAGATGTATTTGCCACCTTGACTATAGCTGGAAAGGTCACTAATCCCTGGTTCCAGCTAAATATCACACAGCCTAGGGGACAGTCGTGGTGGATGGAATACAATCCGGACATTGAGGGTGTAGTTACCAAAGTAAAGACTAAGATCCCTCATCCATTACCTACGATGGATTATGGTTCAGTCTTCAATATAATGATGTTGCTATCTGTGGAAAGGACAATGATTGTTTCCGTGTGTTTGTGTCTATGTGTGTATCTACATACATGGTCACCAGTTTTTGTCTGTTCTCCTATTATATGTATATACATGTGTATGTATATATATGGATGACTCCAGCGAAGACTCCTGGTGAGGAAATACATTTTCTTTTATGAATCCAGCTAATTGGTTTAAGGGCCTAGCAGGTTGGGTTTCTGGCATTATACAGTCCTGTATGCAAATATTGTTATTCTGTCTATTGCTTTATATAGCTGTAAAAGCATTGATATATGCGTTAGCTAAACTATTGAATAATGTATGTTCTAAGAGTTTCAGTATTGAACCCTCTGTAGTTTACTACGGACCCCAAATGGCCTCTACTGACGGGGAGTAGGTGTCCACACTGAGGGTGGATGGGTGAAGTGGTAGGAAGACCCCTCATGGGTACTAGGCCCATGAGCCAGCAGCTCCTGTTTGGACGCCTACTGACCCTGTAGTGAAGGTTATACCATTTACAAAAGGGGGAAATTGATATAGAAGGGTTAATAGTTTCTATATTTCTTCATTAAAGATATTTTATTGTTATTAGTAAGTATATCTGGTGGTAGTTCATAGTCATTATGGAGCCTTCGGAATAAGAGACAGGCTCAAGGATTATTTTTGTCTCTAAATGTTCTTCTTATCTTCTTCTTATCTCATATGCATGACTCTACATTTTTGTTTTGCTAAAACTTAAAGGTCATATGAGCAACTTGTAAAGTCCAGCTTAGAAGCCTTATTTGCAATATCACATTGATCTGTAAATGGTATAAATAAAGTGTACTTTGGTTAAATAAACAGAAAATTGATCATGCCCACATGGATGCTGGTCTTTTTCTCCGAGCGCTCGATCTTGATTAGGTCTGAAGAGGCCTAATTGAGAAGACCTCACTGGTGATCCCATAAGCTGACTTGTGACAAAACAGAACAGCTACAACAATATATAACTTCAAATTGATGTATGAATGGAACTTGTCAATATAGAGGAAGTCTAATAATAGTTCCCTCTTTAATCAATTGAGAGGTAGAAAGCAGGTATATTCTAATGACACAATGGAACATACATAATGCTAAAAGGACATTATCGATTGTACCATAATTAAAAAAATCATATATAGGGAAGGGGATCCCTGGCTATATAAATTTATTTGCCAGACCCAATGTGTCATATAGGTTTAGACCAGCCAGATCCCATTAATCACTATAGAAAAGGCCATTAAAGCTTATCTACCGTTCAAAAGATGCAGGTAGCCAGCCCAACCACTGGATATCAGCATAGGTCGGCAAAACCACCCATCCTACATTCCCATAAGGATTTAGAGGGAAATATTAAAGACTAATTTACCTGCAATAAGTAAAGCCAAACGAGTCCACAAACACGCCCTACGCGCGTTTCGGCAACACCTTCGTTCAGGGGCCAATGTGTGCTACCCCGGGTACGATGAACAATCTAACGTGCAATTCTAGAGATAGGTACGATGTAGAGATCTGCGAACCGGTCGTGGTTCGGCTCGAGTTCAGTTCGCCGAACGGAGGTCTCGTTCGAGTTCGGTTCGGCGAACCACTCGAACCGCATAGGAAACAATGGGAGGCAATCACAAACACATAAAAACACCTAGAAACACCCTCAAAGGTGTCCAAAAGGTGACAAACAACTCACAACACAACACAAACACATGGGAAAGTGACAAGGACGTATACTCATGCAAAAACAAAAGAGCTGGACAAGGAAAAAGAGTTGGAGACACAGATATAGGCATGGCATGCCCATCTAAAATCATGTAAAACACCGCAAGGTTTCTCCAAGAAGAGTCTCCCTTTTTTCCCAAAAATTGGGCCCCACACACACCCACCCCTTCAGTGGCAGCACTCGTTCCCCAGTTGTAAACGTCACAGCTAGATTTGCATCAAGCACATTCAAAAATACGCCATCCTTAATGGTCCCCAGGATGACCCTGGGGTAGGTAGTGAAGTCTTTGCTGAACCATAACTTGTTCATCTTGGTTCCTTTTAAAAAACACAGCAAGCAAGGGTTACTCCAAGCGGAGTCTCCCTTTTTTCCAAAAATTGGGCCACACACACACCCACCCCTTCAGTGGCAGCACTTGTGCCCCAGTTGTACACTTCACAGGTAGATTTGCATCAAGCACATTCAAAAATACGCCATCCTTAACCGTCCCCAGGATGGCACCGGGGTAGGTAGCTAAGTCTTTTCTGATCCCAGCTCTGTTCATCTTGGATCATTTTTAAAAACAATGTAAGCAAGTGTTACTCCAAGCGGAGTCTCCCTTTTTTCCAAAAATTGGGCCCCAAACACACCCACCCCTTCAGTGGCAGCACTTGTGCCCCAGTTGTACACTTCACAGGTAGATTTGCATCAAGCACATTCAAAAATACGCCATACTTAACCGTCCCCAGGATGACACCGGGGTAGGTAGCAAAGTCTTTGCTGAGCCATGACTTGTTCATCTTGGCTCCTTTTAAAAAACACAGCAAGCAAGGGTTACTCCAAGCGGAGTCTCCCTTTTTTCCAAAAATTGGGCCACACACACACCCCTTCAGTGGCAGCACTTGTGCCCCAGTTGTACACTTCACAGGTAGATTTGCATCAAGCACATTCAAAAATACGCCATCCTTAACCGTCCCCAGGGTGACCCCGAGGTAGGTATCTAAGTCTTTCCTGATCCCAGCTCTGTTCATCTTGGATCATTTTTAAAAACACTGTAAGCAAGGGTTACTCCAAGCGGAGTCTCCTTTTTTCCAAAAATTGGGCCCCACACACACCCACCCCTTCAGTGGCAGCACTTGTGCCCCAGTTGTACACTTCACAGGAAGATTTGCATCAAGCACATTCAAAATCCACAAGCATTTCTCTCCCCAGGATGACACAGGGGTAGTAAATTCCTTGTGGATCCATGACTTGTTCATTTTGATGAACGTTAGTCTGTCCACATTGTCACTGGACAAACGCGTGCGCTTATCTGTCAGCACACACCCAGCAGCACTGAAGACACGTTCAGAGACAACGCTGGCAGCTGGACACGACAAAATCTTCAAGACGTAAGTGGAGAGCTCTGGCCATTTTTCAAGATTTGAAGCCCAAAATGAGCAAGGCTCCATTTGCAAAGTCATAGCATCGATGTTCATTTGGAGATACTCCTGTATCATCCTCTCCAGCCGTTGACTATGTGTCAGACTTGTTGTCTCTGGTGGCCTTGCAAAGGATGGTCTAAAAAAATTATGAGAAAAGATTCAAGAAAATTGCTGTTACCAGCAGCAGATACGGTGCTACTGGTACGGGTAGACTGTTGAAGATGACGAGACCGTCCCATGTTTGTCAAGTTACAACTGGGAGATTCAGTCCCTGCACCTGCACGATTGTTTGGTGGAAAAGCCGAGCTAAGATCGAGTAACAGCTTCTGCTGATACTCCTGCATACGTGCATCCCTTTCTATGGCTGGAATTATGTCACAAAATTGGACTTGTACTGGGGATCTAATAGTGTGGCAAGTCAGTACTCATCATCACTTCTAATTTTGACAATACAAGGGTCATGTTGGAGGTAGTGCAGCAAGAAGGCGCTCATGTGTCTTGCGTAGCCATGCGGACCAAGTCCACGCTGTGTTTGTGGCGTAGAGGTGCTAACCGTTCTTTCTTCCTCTGACATCTCCCCCCAACCTCTTTCAACAGAAATTTGACCAAGGTCTCCATCATCCGCTGAGTCTTCCATGTCCATGGACTGTTCGTCCTCCATTTCTTCATGTTCTCCTGCACCTTCCTCAACATTTCGCCTGCTACTATGCGCCCTTGTTGATCCCTGTCCCCCATGGTCCCATGCCTGCCGCATTGGTGATGATGAACGTCTGGACCTTGGTGATGTTGTTGTGTCTTGCGCATATGAATCCTCCTGTAGTTCCTCCCCTTCCTGTTGTCCCACCCCCTGACTCCGAATAGTGTTTTGTGTGTGCTCCAGCATGAAAATGACTGGAGTTGTCATGCTGATAATGGCATTGTCAGCGCTAAACATATTCGTCGCCATGCCAAAACTGTGCAGAAGGGTGCATAGGTCCTTTATCTGAGACCACTCCATCAGGGTGATCTGCCCCACCTCTGCATCTCGTTGGCCCAGGCTATACGTCATGACGTATTGCACCAGGGCTCGACGGTGCTGCCACAGTCGCTGTAATATGTGGAGAGCCGAATTCCAGTGTGTTGGCACACTGCATTTCAGGCGATGAACCGGCAGGCCCAAAGGTTTCTGGAGCGATGCAAGTTGCTCAGCAGCGGTGGTTGAACGGCGGAAGTGAGCAGACAGTTTTCGTGCCCAGTTCAGAAGGCCATCTAGGCCAGGATAGTGTGTTAAAAATTGCTGGACAACAAGGTTCAACACGTGAGCCATAAAAGGCACGTGTGTCACCTTGCCCAGGCGAAGGGCCGCACCCAGGTTTGCAGCATTGTCGCACATGGCCTTACCAGGCTGCAGGTTGAGTGAAGACAACCATTTATTAAACTCAGTCTCCAGAGCTGCTCACAACTCAGCCGCTATGTGACTCTTATTTCCAAGACATTTCAAGCTAAAGACCGCCTGATGCCGTTGCGCTCTGCTGCCAGAATAGTAATGAGGGGTGCATGATTCCTTCTGCGCAGTTACAACGCTGGTGGCCTGACCAGGCAGGCTTGGGGCGGAGGTGGAGGACCCAGACGAGGTGGAGGAGGCAGAAGCAGTGGATGAACTTGGACAGACAGAGGATTGACACACAAGTCGTGGGGACGGCAAGACTTGTGCAGCAGACCCTTTACCATCTATCACCATAGTTACCCAGTGCCCAGTCAGCGACATGTAACGTCCCTGTCCATGCTTACTGGTCCAAGTATCGGTAGTGAAATGCACCCGTTCACACACAGAGTTTCTCAAGGAAGCGGTAATGTTGTGTGCGACATGCTGGTGTAGCGCAGGCACACCTTTCTTAGAGAAATAGTGGCAACTGGGCATCTGGTACTTTGGCACAGCGACAGACATAAGGTCTTTTAAATTCTGTGTGTCCACCAGGCGGAAAGGCAGCATTTCGGTAGCCAAGAGCTTACAGAGGAATAAAGTCAACCTCTTAGCTTTGTCATGGGTCGCAGGAAATGGCCTTTTATTTGTCCACATCTGAGGGACAGAGATCAGGCTGCTGTGTGTAGATGGTGGTGAGTAGGGTGTCCGTGAAAAAATGCAGGTTTGTGAGGAAAGTTCAGGCGTAGACATGATGTTGCCTTCATCCAACGTTGGTGCTATCGATGTCTGAGAGAGCTGTACTCATGCACTTGTTTCCCCTTCCAAACCAAATGACGACCTACCAAGCAAACTGCCTGTTGCGGTTACAGTGGTGGAAGTTGTGCATCGAAAACCAGGTGTGACAGCTGTCCCCATAGTCCTAGAAGATGAAGAGCGTGCTGATGCACTTGAAGAGGCAGGCGGTGGATGGTTCGCTCCGATAGACCGCATTGAAGCACGGTGAGCTTCCCACTGGGACATATGATATTTATTCGTGTGACGGTTCATGGAAGAAGTTGTCAAACTCCTGAGGTTTTGCCTCTACTAACAGAATCATGACAAATTTTAGCATGATTTGGGAAATCTTTTTCTATGTCAAAAAAGGTCCAGGCTAGGCAAGGCTTAGAGGGTATGCGACCTGCTGAGCCCCCCCGACTAGTGCTCAGAGGCAGAGTGGTGGCTGAGGATGCAGTTGTAGACGTGCTACCAGTACTACTCCTCTGTCCAGGAAGGCGCAAGGTAACTTGCGTTGTTGACCTCCTTGAGTGCCTGACTGTGGGTTGACAGTAGGTGGAATCTAGAACTTCCTCATCAAGCATTGTGTTTGCACTCCCCTCACCCTCAGACCTAGCCTCTTCCTGACGTGAACCAATATTTAAGTTGTCATCCCTATCTGGTATTTGCGTCACATCATCATCAGTATGTTCCTCATTGTCTATAACAATAGGTGTTACAGTTTGTGAATAAGGGTCAACATTATGCTCAGAAACTTGGTCCTCATGGCCTAAATCATAGTCACAAAGGTTCTGGGCTTTACTAAAGACCATTTCCTGGTCTTTACTCACTGTAGCTTGGGAGCAGACCTCTGATTCCCAGGCTATAGTGTGACTGAACAGCTCTGCAGACTCAGCAATCTCAGTTCCACCATACTGTGCAGGGCGGATGGAGACTTCAGAGCTGGGAGAAAGCAAGTGTGATTGGGATGACAACTCAGAGGACTGGTGTTTTTTGGATGCGGTAGTTGAGGTGGCGGAGAGGGCACTTGTTGGACCACTTGAGATCCATTCAAGCATTTTCTTTTTTGGCCATCATCTACCTTTGTTCCAGTTGTTCGTGTCCGTAAAAAAGGGAGCACATCGGATTGTCCACGGTAAGTAGTAGACATCTTACTTTTGCTGGTAGATGGTCTATCTTCAGCAGATGTTAATGGAGCTTTGCCACCTTTCCCACCGGCAAACCCTTTTTTTCCTTTTCCAACATGCCTCTTCCCCTTTCCACCAGCATCTGACATTTTGCCACTCATTTTGATTGCGACAAGATTGTGCACTTAAAATGTGGTAGTAAAAATTGAGAGGTGGTGTAGATTGCAGCGGTGGTCTATCTTTATTAACAGCAGAATAAACAACAATAACTATCCCTGACAATGCAACTATGGCCCTTAAACTGGCAGCATAGTTTGCTAGTATAATGGCTTAGTAACAATGAGTTTGAGTGTGCAATGCAGTGGTGCTGCAAATAGCTTTGCACCAGTGGGACAATAATGGAAGTCCAACGGCCACTTTTAGGATGCCACTAAGTTTACTCAGTGTTTTCTAGTATAATGGCTTAGTAACAATGAGTTTGAGTGTGCAATGCAGTGGTGCTGCAAATAGCTTTGCACCAGTGGGACAATAATGGAAGTCCAACAGCCACTTTTAGGATGCCACTAAGTTTACTCAGTGTTTGCTAGTATAATGGCTTAGTAACAATGAGTTTGAGTGTGCAATGCAGAGGTGCTGCAAATAGATTTGCACTAGTGGGACACTAATGGAAGTCCAACAGCCACTTTTAGGATGCCACTAAGTTTACTCAGTGTTTGCTAGTATAATGGCTTAGTAACAATGAGCTTGAGTGTGCAAAGGGCAGGAGGGTACAGTAGCAGGGTTGTGGGTCAGTGTACAGGAAAGGAAGCCTCACTTTTTATCCCTCCTAATGGGGAAATGCAGCGAGGAAGTCCCTGATCTTAGCTACACAGACGCTGTTATCTGTAGCTGTTAAAATCTGTTTCCACGGACGTGACTGTCACCTATGGCTCTGAGCCTGCTGTTATTAGCCCTTACAAGGGCTAATAGAAACTTCTATTCCTATTCTGTATAGCGCTGCGTGTAGAGCGTACACAGCAGTATCGGAGACAGGAGCTACGCCAGCGGTGACTGACACCCAGACGCAGAAGACATAATGGCGTCCGGACGGGCAGATACCCGTCTTTATAATGCAGGGACATGTGACATGGACATCCTATCACACATGCCGTTGCTTCTCTGGCTAAAAGTCCACTTAGCTGTGTGTGTCTGGGATTGGCTGACATGCTGGCCCGCCCCACTACATGCGCGCGCTTATTGAAGGAAGACAAGGAAAAAATAAAAAAATGTCGATCGCCATTATCCCAGCAGCAGTGATCTGAATGCGCTGTTCCCGCACACTATACGCTGAAATTTCATAATAGTGTGAGTCAGAGAGTGACTTACACTATTACAGCGGAAAGCCAGCTAGTAATTAGCTTGGCTTTTTGCTGCTAGAACCGTTCTCGAACATAACTAGAACTATCGAGCTTTAGCAAAAAGCTCGAGTTCTAGTTCGATCTAGAACAGCCCCCAAAATCACTCGAACCGCGAACTGGAGAACCGCGAACCGCGCTCAACTGTAGTACGATGTGTATGCGAAGAACGTTTTAACGTTCTATCGCAATCGCACGTACCTGTCACACACTGCAATGTACTTAAAATGCCGGATGTGCGTCACTTACGACGTGACCCCGCCGACACATTGTAAGATACATTGCAGCGTGTAAAGCGGGCTTAACTCATGTGATCTGACCACATGATGCCTGTGATAGAAACTCACTGGCTGTGTGGACAGTACAATAAAATATTACCTTTATTATTAAATACTATTAAAAATTTTTGATAACAATTCCACACAATTTTGAAGCCTATCTGAAACACACAGTTAAAAATAACCGGGTTCAGATACAAGAATAGCAGGTAGACTGGTAGTTGTTATCTCAGTCAAAGCTGCTACAGTTAATTCTATAAAATATGTCCAGGCCTGAACAATAATTATGCTTATGAGTCTGCATAAGCATATTTATTGTTCAGGCCTGGACATAGTTTATAGAATTAACTGTAGCAGCTTTGACTGAGATAACAACTACCAGTCTACCTGCTATTCTTGTATCTGAACCCGGTTATTTTTAACTGTGTGTTTCAGATAGGCTTCAAAATTGTGTGGAATTGTTATCAAAAATTTTTAATAGTAATTAATAATAAAGGTTATATTTTATTGTACTGTCAACACAGCCAGTGAATTTTTAATATTAGTGGACGATTTGTAGGTCGATACAGTGACTGCTGTGATAGAAACTGAACTCTCATTTCTATGTGGTTCACTTTGGAAGGAGCCTGCTCTGGAAGAAGTCTGTTGTGTTGTGTGCAGCAGTGGTGTTTGCTGCATTGTAGCTGCCTGCAGTGTCTTTTCCTTGCATGTCTATTTCCACTGTTTGTATTCCTTCCTTTGTGTTTCTACATTGTAGTGGCGAGTCTAGTGATCTCGTCGGCCTACGCAGTAGCTAGAGTGAGTGGAGGGCTAGCTAAGGGCCTAAGGTATCCATGTCGGTGACAGGTTGCAAGAACCTGTATAGGGACACTAGGGAGCTCAGGAGTCAGCTTGAGCTAAGTTCAGGAGGTGACCCCTCACTAGAGTTGAGCGCGGTTCGCGGTTCGAGGTTCTCCAGTTCGCGGCTCGAGTGATTTTGGGGGCTGTTCTAGATCGAACTAGAACTCGAGCTTTTTTGCTAAAGCTCGATAGTTCTAGATACGTTCGAGAACGGTTCTAGCAGCTAAAAAAACAGCTAATTCCTAGCTGGCTTTCCGCTGTAATAGTGTAAGTCACTCTGTGACTCACACTATTATGACATTTCAGTGTATAGTGTGTGGGAACAGCGCATTCAGATCACTGCTGTATGTATAATTTTCCTTGTCTTCCTTCACTAAGCGCGCGCGTGTAGTGGGGCGGGCCAGCATGTCAGCCAATCCCAGACACACACACAGCTAAGTGTACTTTTAGCAAAAGAAGCAATGGCATGTGGGATAGGATGTCCATGTCACATGTCCCTGCATTATAAAACCGGACATTTTCCTCCAGCACGCCATTATCTGCCTTCTGCGTCCTTGGTGTCAGACATCACTGGCGCAGCTCCTATCGCCGATACTGCTGTATACGCTTCATACACAGCACTGGACAGCTTAGGGATAGCACTTTCTATCAGTCCTTTTAAGGGTAATACCGGCAGGGTCAGAGCCATAGGTGACAGAGTTTAAAACAGAGTTTAACAGCTACACAAGATGACAGCGTCTGTGTAGCTAAGGTCAGGGATTTCCTCGCATTAGGAGGGATAGAAAGGCAGGCTTCCTTTCCTCTACCCAGAGACCCACAACCCTACCACTTTACCCTCCTGCCCTTTGCACACTCCAACTCACTGTTACTAAGCCATTATACTAGCAAACACTGGGTGAACTTAGTGGCATCCTAAACGTGGGTGTTGGACTGCTATATTGCCCCAGTAGTGCAAAGATATTTGCAGCACTTCTGTCTGCATTGCACACTAAAACTCATTGTTACTAAGCCATTATACTAGCAAACACTGAGTGAACTTAGTGGCATCCTAAAGGTGGCAGTTGGACTGCTGTATCGCCCCAGTAGTGCAAAGATATTTGCAGCACGTCTGCCTGCATTGCACACTAAAACTCATTGTTACTAAGCCATTATACTAGCAAACACTGAGTGAACTTAGTGGCATCCTAAACGTGGCTGTTGGACTGCTGTATTGCCCCAGTAGTGCAAAGATATTTGCAGCACGTCTGCCTGCATTGCACACTAAAACTCATTGTTACTAAGCCATTATACTAGCAAACACTGAGTGAACTTAGTGGCATCCTAAACGAGGCTGTTGGACTGCTGTATTGCCCCAGTAGTGCAAAGATATTTGCAGCACGTCTGCCTGCATTGCACACTCAAACTGATAGTTACTAAGCCATTATACTAGCAAACACTGAGTGAACTTAGTGGCATCCTAAACGTGGCTGTTGGACTGCTGTATTGCCCCAGTAGTGCAAAGATATTTGCAGCACGTATGCCTGCATTGCACACTAAAACTCATTGTTACTAAGCCATTATACTAGCAAACACTGAGTGAACTTAGTGGCATCCTAAACGTGGCTGTTGGACTGCTGTATTGCCCCAGTAGTGCAAAGATATTTGCAGCACGTCTGCCTGCATTGCACACTAAAATTCATTGTTACTAAGCCATTATACTAGCAAACACTGAGTGAACGTAGTGGCATCCTAAACGTGGCTGTTGGACTGCTGTATAGCCCCAGTAGTGCAAAGATATTTGCAGCACGTCTGCCTGCATTGCACACTAAAACTCTTTGTTACTAAGACATTATACTAGCAAACACTGAGTGAACTTAGTGGCATCCTAAACGTGGCTATTGGACTTCTGTATAGTCCCACTAGTGCAAAGATATTTGCAGCACGTCTGCCTGCATTGCACACTCCAACTCATTGTTACTAAGCCATTATACTAGCAAACACTGAGTGAACTTAGTGGCATCCTAAACGTGGCTGTTGGACTGCTGTATAGCCCCAGTAGTGCAAAGATATTTGCAGCACGTCTGCCTGCATTGTACACTCCAACTCATTGTTACTAAGCCATTATACTAGCAAACACTGAGTGAACTTAGTGGCATCCTAAACGTGGCTGTTGGACTGATGTATTGCCCCAGTAGTGCAAAGATATTTGCAGCACGTCTGCCTGCATTGCACACTAAAACTCATTGTTACTAAGCCATTATACTAGCAAACACTGAGTGAACTTAGTGGCATCCTAAACGTGGCTGTTGGACTGCTGTATTGCCCCAGTAGTGCAAAGATATTTGCAGCACGTCTGCCTGCATTGCACACTAAAACTCATTGTTACTAAGCCATTATACTAGCAAACACTGAGTGAACTTAGTGGCATCCTAAACGTGGCTGTTGGACTGATGTATTGCCCCAGTAGTGCAAAGATATTTGCAGCACGTCTGCCTGCATTGCACACTAAAACTCATTGTTACTATGCCATTATACTAGCAAACACTGAGTGAACTTAGTGGCATATTAAACGTGGCTATTGGACTACTGTATAGTCCCACTAGTGCAAAGATATTTGCAGCACGTCTGACTGCATTTCACACTCCAACTCATTGTTACTAAGCCATTATGCTAGCAATTTATGCTGCCAGTTTAAGGGCCGTAGTTGCATTGTCAGGGATATTTATTCTTTATTATTCTGCTGTTAATAAAGCTAGACCACCGCTGCAATCTACACCACCTCTCAATTTTTACTACCACATTTTAAGTGCACAATCTTGTCGCAATCAACATGAGTGGCAAAATGACAGATGCTGGTGGAAAGGGGAAGAGGCGTTTTAGAAAAGGAAAAAAAGGGTTTGTCCGTGGGGAAGATGGTAAAGCACCATTAACATCTGCTGAAGATAGACCATCTACCAGCAAAAGTAAGATGTCTACTACTTACCGTGGACAATTCGATGCGCTCCCTTTATAACGGACACGAACAACAGGAACAAAGGTAGATGATGGCCAAAAAAGGGAAATGCTTGAATGGATCTCAAGTGGTCCAACAAGTGCCCTCTCAGCCACCTCAACTACCGCATCCAAAAAACACCAGTCCTCTGAGTTGTCATCCCAATCAAACTTGCTTTCTCCCAGCTCTGAAGTCTCCATCAGCCCTGCACAGTATGGTGGAACTGAGATGGCTGAGTCTGCAGAGCTGTTCAGTCACACTATAGCCTAGGAATCAGAGGTCTGCTCCCAAGCTACAGTGAGTACAGACCAGGAAATGGTCTGCAGTGATGCCCAGAACCTTTGTGACTCTGATTCAGGCAGTGAGGACCAAGTTTCTGAGCATAATGTTGACCCTTTGTCACAAACTGTAACACCTGTGGTTATAGACAATGAGGAACATACTGATGACGATGAGACGCAGATACCAGATTGTGATGACAACTTAAATTTTCGGTCAGGGCAAGAAGAGGCTCGGTCTGAGGGTGAGGGGAGTGCAAACACAACGCTTGATGAGGAAGTTCTAGATCCCACCTACTGTCAACCCACAGTCAGGCACTCGAGGAGGTCAACAGAGGCAGTGGAGGAGAATGCAACCGACGACGAAGTTACCTTGCGCCTTCCTGGACAGAGTCAGAGCACTGGTAGCACGTCTACAACTGCATCATCAGCCACCACTCTGCCTCTGAGCACTAGTCGGGGGGGCTCAGCAGGTCGCATGGCCTTAAAGCCTTGCCTAGCCTGGTCCTTTTTTGACATAGAAAAAGATCGCCCAAATTATGTGTTATGTAAAATTTGTCTTGATTCTGTTAGAGGTCAAAACCTCAGCAGTTTGACAACTTCTTCCATGAATCGTCGCATGAATAAATATCATAGGTCCCAGTGGGAAGCTCACCGTGCTGCAATGCGGCCTAGCGGAGCGAACCATCCACCGCCTGCCCCTTCCAGTGCATCCGCGCGCTCTTCATCTTCTAGGACTGTGGGGACAGCTGTCACACCTGGTTTTCCACGCCGCACAACTTCCACCACTGTAACCGCAACAGGCAGTTTGCTTGGTAGGTCGTCAGTTGGTTTGGAAGGGGAAATAAGTGCATGTGTACAGCTCTCTCAGACATCGATAGCACCAACGTTGTTGGTCTCCGACTGCACTTTCCTCACAAACCTGCATTTTTCCAGGGACACCCTACTCAACACCGTCTACACACAGCAGCCAGATCTCTGTCCCTCAGATGTGGACAAATGAAAGGCCATTTCCTGCGACCCATGACAAAGCTAAGAGGTTGACTTTATCCCTCTGTAAGCTCTTGGCTACCGAAATGCTGCCTTTCCGCCTGGTGGGTATACAGGATTTTAGAGACCTTATGTCTGTCGCTGTGGCCCAGTACCAGATGCCCAGTCGCCACTACTTCTCTAAGAATGGTGTGCCCGCGCTACACCAGCATGTCGCACACAACATCACCGCTTCCTTGATAAACTGTGTGTGTGAACGGGTGCATTTTACCACCGATACTTGGACCAGTAAGCATGGACAGGGACGTTACATGTCACTGACTGGGCACTGGGTAACTATGGTGATAGATGGTAAAGGGTCTGCTGCACAAGTCTTGCCGTCCCCACGACTTGTGTGTCAATCCTCTGTCTGTCCAAGTTCCGCCACTGCTTCTGCCTCCTCCACCATATCTGTGTCCTCCACCTCTGCCCCAAGCCTGTCTGGTCAGGCCACCAGCGTTCTCACTGCGCAGAAGGAATCACGCACCCCTCATTACTATGCTGGCAGCAGAGCGCAACGTCATCAGGCGGCATTTAGCTTGACATGTCTTGGGAATAAGAGTCACACAGCTGAGGAGTTGTGGTCAGCTCTGTGGTCCGAGTTTAATAAATGGTTGTCTCCACTCAACCTGCAGCCTGGTAAGGCCGTGTGCGACAATGCTGCAAACCTGGATGCGGCCCTTCGCCTGGGCAAGGTGACACGTACCTTGTTTGGCTCACGTGTTGAACCTTGTTGTCCAGCAATTTTTAACACACTATCCCGGCCTAGATGGCCTTCTGAACAGGGCACGAAAACTGTCTGCTCACTTCCGCCGTTCAAGCGCCGCAGCTGAGCGACTTTCATCGCTCCAGAAGTCTTTCGGCCTGCCGGTTCATCGCCTGAAATGCGATGTGCCGACACGCTGGAATTCGACTCTCCACATGTTTCAGCGACTGTGGCAGCACCGCCGAGCCCTGGTGCAATACGTCATGACGTATAGCCTGGGCCAACGAGATGCAGAGGTGGGGCAGATCACCCTGATGGAGTGGTCTCAGATCAAGGACCTATGCACCCTTCTGCACAGTTTCGACATGGCGACGAATATGTTTAGCGCTGAAAATGCCATTATCAGCATGACAATTCCAGTCATTTACATGCTGGAGCACACGCTAAACACTATTCGGAGTCAGGGGGTGGGACAACAGGAAGGGGAGGAACTACAGGAGGATTCATATGCGCAAGACATAACAACATCTCCAAGGTCCAGACGTTCATCATCACCAACGCGGAAAGCATGGGACCATGGGGGACAGGGATCAACAAGGGCGCATGGTAGCAGGCGAAATGTTGAGGAAGGTGCAGGAGAACATGAAGAAATGGAGGACGAACTGTCCATGGACATGGAAGACTCAGCGGATGAGGGAGACCTTGGTCAAATTTCAGTTGAAAGAGGTTGGGGGGAGATGTCAGAGGAAGAAAGAACGGTTAGCACCTCTATGCCACAAACACAGCGTGGACTTGGTCCGCATGGCTGAGCAAGACACATGAGTGCTTTCTTGCTGCACTACCTCCAACATGACCCTCGTATTGTCAAAATTAGAAGTGATGATCACTACTGGCTTGCCACACTATTAGATCCCCGGTACAAGTCCAAATTTTGTGACATAATTCCAGCCATAGAAAGGGACGCACGTATGCAGGAGTATCAGAAGAAGCTGTTACTCGATCTTAGCTCGGCTTTTCCACCAAACAACCGTGCAGGTGCAGGGAGTGAATCTCCCAATTGTAACTTGACAAACATGGGACGGTCTCGTCATCTTCAACAGTCTACCCGTACCAGTAGGACTGTATCTGGTGCTGGTAACAGCAATTTTATGGAATCTTTTTATAATTTTTTTAGACCCTCCTTTGCAAGGCCAACAGAGACAACAAGTCTAGCACATAGTCAACGGCTGGAGAGGATGATACAGGAGTATCTCCAAATGAACATCGATGCCATGACTTTGCAAATGGAGCCTTGCTCATTTTGGGCTTCAAATCTTGAAAAATAGCTAGAGCTCTCCACTTACGCCTTGGAGATTTTGTCGTGTCCAGCTGCCAGCGTTGTCTCTGAACGTGTCTTCAGTGCTGCTGGGTGTGTGCTGACAGATAAGCGCACGCGTCTGTCCAGTAACAATGTGGACAGACTAACGTTCATCAAAATGAACAAGTCATGGATCCACAAGGAATTTACTACCCCTGTGTCATCCTGGGGAGAGTAAATGCTTGTGGATTTGGAATGTGCTTGATGCAAATCAAAACATCCTGTTTGCAACTAGGGCACAAGTTCTGCCACTGATGGGGTGTCTGTGTGGCCCAATTTTTGGAAAAAAGGGAGACTCCGCTTGGAGTAACCCTTGCTTGCTGTGTTTTTTAAAAGGAGCCAAGATGAACAAGTCATGGTTCAGCAAAGACTTTGCTACCTACCCCGGTGTCATCCTGGGGACGGTTAAGAATGGCGTATTTTTGAATGTGCTTGATGCAAATCTAGCTGTGAAGTGTAGAACTAGGTCACAAGTGCTGCCACTGAATGGGTGGGTGTGTGTGGGGCACAATTTTTGGAAAAAAAAGGGAGACTCCGCTTGGAGTAACCCTTGCTTGCTGTGTTTTTTAAAAATGATCCAAGATGAACAGAGCTGGGATCAGGAAAGACTTTGCTACCTACCCCAGTGTCATCCTGGGGACAGTTAATTATGGCGTATTTTTGAATGTGCTTGATGCAAATCAAAACATCCTGTTTGCAACTAGGGCACAAGTGCTGCCACTGATGGGGTGTCTGTGTGGCCCAATTTTTTGAAAAAAGGGAGACTCTGCTTGGAGTAACCCTTGCTTACATTGTTTTTAAAAGGAGCCAAGATGAACAAGTCATGGTTCAGCAAAGACTTTGCTACCTACCCCGGTGTCATCCTGGGGACGGGTAAGAATGGCGTATTTTTCAATGTGCTTGATGCAAATCTAGCTGTGAAGTGTACAACTAGGGCACAAGTGCTGCCACTAAATGGGTGGGTGTGTGTTGGGCACAATTTTTGGAAAAAAAAGGCAGACTCCGCTTGGAGTAACCCTTGCTTGCTGTGTTTTTAAAAAATGATCCAAGATGAACAGAGCTGGGATCAGGAAAGACTTTGCTACCTACCCCGGTGTCATCCTGGGGACAGTTAAGAATGGCGTATTTTTGAATGTGCTTGATGCAAATCTAGCTGTAAAGTGTACAACTAGGGCACAAGTGCAGCCACTGAATGGGTGGGTGTGTGTGGGGCCCAATTTTTGGAAAAAAGGGAGACTCCGCTTGGAGTCACCTTGCGGTGTTTTACATGATTTTAGAAGGGCGTGCCATGCCTATATCTGTGTCTCGTCCTCTTTTTCCTCATTACGCTCTTTTGTTTTCGCATGAGAATTTGTTCTTGTCACTTTGCCATGTGTTTGTGTTGTGTTGTGAGTTGTTTGTCACCTTTTGGACACCATTGAGGGTGTTTTCTAGGTGTTTTTATGTGTTTGTGAATGCCTGCCATTGTTTCCTATGCGGTTCGAGTTCGGTTCGTCGAACGTTCGACAAACCGAACTTGAACGGGACCTCCGTTCGGCGAACCGATCTCGAGCCGAACCGCGACCGGTTCGCTCATCTCTACCCCTCACCCCTCTCCCTAGCGGTAGGCACCTCCATTGTAATGTGACCCCTGTGTTCCCTGTGTTGTAACATCTTCTTGGGGTTTACCATGTACTAGATAAACCCCGCTAGTCGTGTGCGTGACAAATCTATGATGCTATTCACATGTCCGTGTTTTCACATGAACCGATTGGTCCATGTAAAATACACAGAGACATGTCCGTTTGTTTGCAGCAGCACTGATAACAAGGGCCAATACATGTCTATGGGTCTGTGAACAACACAAATAGCATACGGATGGTATCAGTGTGTTGTATGTGTTTAACAATGAAATATATAGGAGAAGCTAGCCAATTTCTTTCCTTATTGCTCCATCTATAAAAAAAAATTCATGAAAAACATTGATACAGCAGTAGCATTTTTTTCACAAATGTGTTTTAATACAGATGAATGAGTGAATGAATGAGGCCTGAAATGGAGCTTTGTGAGAGGAGAAGGTGAGATTTTTTTTTCCCATTTATCTTTTTCTTGGCCCAAATGAAGAGTGAGTGGTTGGAAAGGTTTGACAATTTTTCATAATTGGAAAACTGGACCCTACTACATTGATTGAGTAATGTAACTTGACTAGAGATGAGCGAACCGGTCCCGGTTCGGCTCGAGGCGGTTCGCCGAACGGGGGGTCTGGCTCGAGTTCGGCTCGTCGAACGTTCGACGAACCGAACTCGAGCCCATAGGAAACAATGGCAGGCAATCACAAACACAGTAAAACACCTAGAAAACACCCTCAAAGGTGTCCAAAAGGTGACAAACAACTCACAACACAACACAAACACATGGGAAAGTGACAAGGACATGTACTCATGCGAAAACAAAACAGCTGGACAAGGAAAAAGAGGAGGACACACAGATATAGGCATGGCACGCCCTTCTAAAGTCATGTAAAACACCGCAAGGTGACTCCAAGCGGAGTCTCCCTTTTTTCCAAAAATTGGGCCCCACACACCCACCCCTTCAGTGGCAGCAGTTGTGCCCCAGTTGTACACTTCACAGCTAGATTTGCATCAAGCACATTCAAAAATACGCCATTCTTATCCGTCCCCAGGATGACACCGGGGTAGGTAGCAAAGTCTTTCCTGATCCCAGCTCTGTTCATCTTGGCTTCTTTTAAAAACACAGCAAGCAAGGGTTACTCCAAGCGGAGTCTCCCTTTTTTCCAAAAATTGGGCCCCACACACACCCACCCCTTCAGTGGCAGCAGTTGTGCCCCAGTTGTACACTTCACAGCTAGATTTGCATCAAGCACATTCAAAAATACGCTATTCTTAACCGTCCCCAGGATGACACCGGGGTAGGTAGCAAAGTCTTTCCTGATCCCAGCTCTGTTCATCTTGGCTTCTTTTAAAAACACAGCAAGCAAGGGTTACTCCAAGCGGAGTCTCCCTTTTTTCCAAAAATTGGGCCACACAGACACCCACCCCATCAGTGGCAGCACTTGGGCCCTAGTTGCAAACAGGATGTTTTGATTTGCATCAAGCACATTCAAAAATACGCTATTCTTAGCCGTCCACAGGATGACACCGGGGTAGGTAGCAAAGTCTTTCCTGATCCCAGCTCTGTTCATCTTGGCTTCTTTTAAAAACACAGCAAGCAAGGGTTACTCCAAGCGGAGTCTCCCTTTTTTCCAAAAATTGGGCCACACAGACACCCACCCCATCAGTGGCAGCACTTGGGCCCTAGTTGCAAACAGGATGTTTTGATTTGCATCAAGCACATTCAAAAATACGCTATTCTTAGCCGTCCCCAGGATGACACTGGGGTAGGTAGCAAAGTCTTTGCTGACCCATGACTTGTTCATCTTGGCTTCTTTTAAAAACAATGTAAGCAAGGGTTACTCCAAGCGGAGTCTCCCCTTTTTTCCAAAAATTGGGCCCCACACACACCCACCCATTCAGTGGCAGCAGTTGTGCCCCAGTTGTACACTTCACAGCTAGATTTGCATCAAGCACATTCAAAAATACGCCATTCTTATCCGTCCCCAGGATGACACCGGGGTAGGTAGCAAAGTCTTTCCTGATCCCAGCTCTGTTCATCTTGGCTTCTTTTAAAAACACAGCAAGCAAGGGTTACTCCAAGCGGAGTCTCCCTTTTTTCCAAAAATTGGGCCACACAGACACCCACCACATCAGTGGCAGCACTTGGGCCCTAGTTGCAAACAGGATGTTTTGATTTGCATCAAGCACATTCAAAAATACGCTATTCTTAGCCGTCCCCAGGATGACACCGGGGTAGGTAGCAAAGTCTTTGCTGACCCATGACTTGTTCATCTTGGCTTCTTTTAAAAACAATGTAAGCAAGGGTTACTCCAAGCGGAGTCTCCCTTTTTTCCAAAAATTGGGCCACACAGACACCCACCCCATCAGTGGCAGCACTTGGGCCCTAGTTGCAAACAGGATGTTTTGATTTGCATCAAGCACATTCAAAAATACGCTATTCTTAGCCGTCCCCAGGATGACACCGGGGTAGGTAGCAAAGTCTTTCCTGATCCCAGCTCTGTTCATCTTGGCTTCTTTTAAAAACACAGCAAGCAAGGGTTACTCCAAGCGGAGTCTCCCTTTTTTCCAAAAATTGGGCCACACAGACACCCACCCCATCAGTGGCAGCACTTGGGCCCTAGTTGCAAACAGGATGTTTTGATTTGCATCAAGCACATTCAAAAATACGCTATTCTTAGCCGTCCCCAGGATGACACCGGGGTAGGTAGCAAAGTCTTTCCTGATCCCAGCTCTGTTCATCTTGGCTTCTTTTAAAAACACAGCAAGCAAGGGTTACTCCAAGCGGAGTCTCCCTTTTTTCCAAAAATTGGGCCACACAGACACCCACCCCATCAGTGGCAGCACTTGGGCCCTAGTTGCAAACAGGATGTTTTGATTTGCATCAAGCACATTCAAAAATACGCTATTCTTAGCCGTCCCCAGGATGACACCGGGGTAGGTAGCAAAGTCTTTCCTGATCCCAGCTCTGTTCATCTTGGCTTCTTTTAAAAACACAGCAAGCAAGGGTTACTCCAAGCGGAGTCTCCCTTTTTTCCAAAAATTGGGCCACACAGACACCCACCCCATCAGTGGCAGCACTTGGGCCCTAGTTGCAAACAGGATGTTTTGATTTGCATCAAGCACATTCAAAAATACGCTATTCTTAGCCGTCCCCAGGATGACACCGGGGTAGGTAGCAAAGTCTTTCCTGATCCCAGCTCTGTTCATCTTGGCTTCTTTTAAAAACACAGCAAGCAAGGGTTACTCCAAGCGGAGTCTCCCTTTTTTCCAAAAATTGGGCCACACAGACACCCACCCCATCAGTGGCAGCACTTGGGCCCTAGTTGCAAACAGGATGTTTTGATTTGCATCAAGCACATTCAAAAATACGCTATTCTTAGCCGTCCACAGGATGACACCGGGGTAGGTAGCAAAGTCTTTCCTGATCCCAGCTCTGTTCATCTTGGCTTCTTTTAAAAACACAGCAAGCAAGGGTTACTCCAAGCGGAGTCTCCCTTTTTTCCAAAAATTGGGCCACACAGACACCCACCCCATCAGTGGCAGCACTTGGGCCCTAGTTGCAAACAGGATGTTTTGATTTGCATCAAGCACATTCAAAAATACGCTATTCTTAGCCGTCCCCAGGATGACACCGGGGTAGGTAGCAAAGTCTTTCCTGATCCCAGCTCTGTTCATCTTGGCTTCTTTTAAAAACACAGCAAGCAAGGGTTACTCCAAGCGGAGTCTCCCTTTTTTCCAAAAATTGGGCCACACAGACACCCACCCCATCAGTGGCAGCACTTGGGCCCTAGTTGCAAACAGGATGTTTTGATTTGCATCAAGCACATTCAAAAATACGCTATTCTTAGCCGTCCCCAGGATGACACCGGGGTAGGTAGCAAAGTCTTTCCTGATCCCAGCTCTGTTCATCTTGGCTTCTTTTAAAAACACAGCAAGCAAGGGTTACTCCAAGCGGAGTCTCCCTTTTTTCCAAAAATTGGGCCACACAGACACCCACCCTATCAGTGGCAGCACTTGGGCCCTAGTTGCAAACAGGATGTTTTGATTTGCATCAAGCACATTCAAAAATACGCTATTCTTAGCCGTCCCCAGGATGACACTGGGGTAGGTAGCAAAGTCTTTGCTGACCCATGACTTGTTCATCTTGGCTTCTTTTAAAAACAATGTAAGCAAGGGTTACTCCAAGCGGAGTCTCCCCTTTTTTCCAAAAATTGGGCCCCACACACACCCACCCATTCAGTGGCAGCAGTTGTGCCCCAGTTGTACACTTCACAGCTAGATTTGCATCAAGCACATTCAAAAATACGCCATTCTTATCCGTCCCCAGGATGACACCGGGGTAGGTAGCAAAGTCTTTCCTGATCCCAGCTCTGTTCATCTTGGCTTCTTTTAAAAACACAGCAAGCAAGGGTTACTCCAAGCGGAGTCTCCCTTTTTTCCAAAAATTGGGCCCCACACACACCCACCCATTCAGTGGCAGCAGTTGTGCCCCAGTTGTACACTTCACAGCTAGATTTGCATCAAGCACATTCAAAAATACGCCATTCTTATCCGTCCCCAGGATGACACCGGGGTAGGTAGCAAAGTCTTTCCTGATCCCAGCTCTGTTCATCTTGGCTTCTTTTAAAAACACAGCAAGCAAGGGTTACTCCAAGCGGAGTCTCCCTTTTTTCCAAAAATTGGGCCACACAGACACCCACCACATCAGTGGCAGCACTTGGGCCCTAGTTGCAAACAGGATGTTTTGATTTGCATCAAGCACATTCAAAAATACGCTATTCTTAGCCGTCCCCAGGATGACACCGGGGTAGGTAGCAAAGTCTTTGCTGACCCATGACTTGTTCATCTTGGCTTCTTTTAAAAACAATGTAAGCAAGGGTTACTCCAAGCGGAGTCTCCCTTTTTTCCAAAAATTGGGCCACACAGACACCCACCCCATCAGTGGCAGCACTTGGGCCCTAGTTGCAAACAGGATGTTTTGATTTGCATCAAGCACATTCAAAAATACGCTATTCTTAGCCGTCCCCAGGATGACACCGGGGTAGGTAGCAAAGTCTTTCCTGATCCCAGCTCTGTTCATCTTGGCTTCTTTTAAAAACACAGCAAGCAAGGGTTACTCCAAGCGGAGTCTCCCTTTTTTCCAAAAATTGGGCCACACAGACACCCACCCCATCAGTGGCAGCACTTGGGCCCTAGTTGCAAACAGGATGTTTTGATTTGCATCAAGCACATTCCAAATCCACAAGCATTTACTCTCCCCAGGATGACACAGGGGTAGTAAATTCCTTCTGGATCCATGACTTGTTCATTTTGATGAACGTCAGTCTGTCCACATTGTCACTGGACAGACGCGTGCGCTTATCTGTCAGCACACACCCAGCAGCACTGAATACACGTTCAGAGACAACGCTGGCAGCTGGACACGACAAAATCTCCAAGGCGTAAGTTGCGAGCTCTGGCCATTTTTGTAGGTTTGAAGCCCAAAAGGAGCAAGGCTCCAGTTGCACAGTCATGGCATCGATGTTCATTTGGAGATACTCCTGTATCATCCTCTCCATCCGTTGACTATGTGTCAGACTTGTTGTCTCTGGTGGCCTTGCAAAAGAGGGTCTAAAAAAATTATGAAAAGATTCCATAAAATTGCTGTTACCGGCACCAGAAAAGGTCCTACTGGTACGGGTAGACTGTTGAAGATGACGAGACCGTCCCATGTTTGTCAAGTTACAACTGGGAGATTCACTCCCTGCACCTGCACGGTTGTTTGGTGGAAAAGCCGAGCTAAGATCTAGTAACAGCTTCTGCTGATACTCCTGCATACGTGCGTCCCTTTCTATGGCTGGAATTATGTCACAAAATTTGGACTTGTACCGGGGATCTAATAGTGTGGCAATCCAGTAGTCATCATCACTTCTAATTTTGACAATACGACTGTCATGTTGGAGGTAGTGCAACAAAAAGGCACTCATGTGTCTTGCGCAGCCATGCGGACCAAGTCCATGCTGTGTTTGTGGCATAGAGGTGCTACCCGTTCTTTCTTCCTCTGACATCTGACCCCAACCTCTTTCAACTGAAATTTGACCAAGGTCTCCCTCATCCGCTGAGTCTTCCATGTCCATGGACAGTTCGTCCTCCATTTCTTCATGTTCTCCTGCACCTTGCTCAACATTTCGCCTGCTACTATGCGCCCTTGTCGATCCCTGTCCCCCATGGTCCCATGCCTGCTGCGTTGGTGATGATGAACGTCTGGACCTTCGTGATGTTGTTGTCCCTTGCACATATGAATCCTCCTGTAGTTCCTCCCCTTCATGTTGTCCCACCCCCTGACTCCGAATAGTGTTTAGCGTGTGCTCCAGCATGTAAATGACTGGAATCGTCATGCTGATAATGGCATTGTCAGAGCTAAACATATTCGTCGCAATGTCGAAACTGTGCAGAAGGGTGCATAGGTCCTTGATCTGAGACCACTCCATCAGGGTGATCTGCCCCACCTCTGCATCTCGTTGGCCCAGGCTATACGTCATGACGTATTGCACCAGGGCTCTGCGGTGCTGCCACAGTCGCTGTAACATGTGGAGAGTTGAATTCCAGCGTGTCGCCACATCGCATTTCAGGCGATGAACCGGCAGGCCGAAAGACTTCTGGAGCGATGCAAGTCGCTCTGCTGCGGCGCTTGAACGGCGGAAGTGAGCTGACAGTTTTCGTGCCCTGTTCAGAAGGCCATCTAGGCCGGGATAGTGTGTTAAAAATTGCTGCACGACAAGGTTCAACACGTGAGCCATACAAGGTACGTGTGTCACCTTGCCCAGGCGAAGTGCCGCACCCAGGTTTGCAGCATTGTCGCACACGGCCTTACCAGGCTGCAGTTTGAGTGGAGACAACCATTTATTAAACTCGGACCGCAAAGCTGACCACAACTCCTCAGCTGTGTGACTCTTATTACCAAGACATGTCAAGCTAAAGACCGCCTGATGCCGTTGCGCTCTGCTGCCAGCATAGTAATGAGGGGTGCGTGATTCCTTCTGCGCAGTGAGAACGCTGGTGGCCTGACCAGGCAGGCTTGGGGCGGAGGTGGAGGACCCAGATGAGGTGGAGGATGCAGAAGCAGTGGCGGAACTTGGACAGACAGAGGATTGACACACAAGTCGTGGGGACGGCAAGACTTGTGCAGCAGACCCTTCACCATCTATCACCATAGTTACCCAGTGCCCAGTCAGCGACATGTAACGTCCCTGTCCATGCTTACTGGTCCAAGTATCGGTGGTGAAATGCACCCGTTCACACACAGAGTTTCTCAAGGAAGCGGTGATGTTGTGTGCGACATGCTGGTGTAGCGCGGGCACACCTTTCTTAGAGAAGTAGTGGCGACTAGGCATCTGGTACTGGGGCACAGCGACAGACATAAGGTCTCTAAAATCCTGTGTGTCCACTAGGCGGAAAGGCAGCATTTCGGTAGCCAACAGCTTACAGAGGGATAGAGTCAACCTCTTAGCTTTGTCATGGGTCGGAGGAAGTGGCCTTTTATTTGACCACATCTGAGGGACAGAGATCTGGCTGCTGTGTGTAGACGGTGTTGAGTAGGGTGTCCCTGGAAAAATGCAGGTTTGTGAGGAAAGTGCAGGCGGAGACATGATGTTGCCTTCATCCAACGTTGGTGCTATCGATGTCTGAGAGAGCTGTACACACTCACTTGTTTCCCCTTCCAAACCAACTGACGACCTTACAAGCAAACTGCCTGTTGCGGTTACAGTGGTGGAAGTTTTGCGTGGAAAAACAGGTGTGGCAGCTGTCCCCACAGTCCTAGAAGATGAAGAGCGCGCGGATGCAGTGGAAGGGGCGGGCGGTGGATGGTTCGCTCCGCTAGGCCGCATTGCAGCACGGTGAGCTTCCCACCGGGACTTATGATATTTATTCATGTGACGATTCATGGAAGAAGTTGTCAAACTGCTGAGCTTTTGACCTCTACTAAGAGAATCATGACAAATGTTACATATCACATGAGTTGGGCGATCTTTTTCGATGTGAAAAAAGGACCAGGCTAGGCAAGGCTTAGAGGCCATGCGACCTGTTGATCCACCCCGAATAATGCTCATAGGCAGAGTGGTGGCTGAGGATGCAGTTGTAGACGTGCTACCAGTGCTCCGACTCTGTCCAGGAAGGCGCAAGGTAACTTCGTCGTCGGTTGCATCCTCCTCCACCGCCTCTGTTGACCTCCTCGAGTGCCTGACTGGGGGTTGACAGTAGGTGGGATCTAGAACGTCATCATCAATTGTTGTGTTTGCACTCCCCTCCCCCTCAGACCGAGCCTCTTCTTGCCCTGACGGAATATTTAAGTTGTCATCCCAATCGGGTATCTGCGTCTCATCTTCATCAGTATGTTCCTCATTGTCTATAACCACAGGTGTTACAGTTTGTGACAAAGGGTCAACATTATGCTCAGAAACTTGGTCCTCACGGCCTGAATCTGAGTCACAAAGGTTCTGGGCATCACTGCAGACCATTTCCTGTTCTGTACTCACTGTAGCTTGGGAGCAGACCTCTGATTCCCAGGCTATAGTGTGACTGAACAGCTCTGCAGACTCAGCCATCTCAGTTCCACCATACTGTGCAGGGCTGATGGAGACTTCAGAGCTGGGAGAAATCAAGTGTGATTGGGATGACAACTCAGAGGACTGGTGTTTTTTGGATGCGGTACTTGAAGTGGCTGAGAGGGCACTTGTTGGACCACTTGAGATCCATTCAAGCATTTTCCTTTTTTGCCCATCATCTACCTTTCTTCCTGTTGTTCGTGTCCGTAAAAAAGGGAGCACATCGGATTGTCCACGGTAAGTAGTAGACATCTTACTTTTGCTGGTAGATGGTCTATCTTCAGCAGATGATAATGGAGCTTTGCCACCTTCCCCACGGACAAAACCTTTTTTGCCTTTTCCACCACGCCTCTTCCCCTTTCCACCAGCATCTGTCATTTTGCCACTCATGTTGATTGCGACAAGATTGTGGACTGAAAATGTGGTAGTAAAACTTGAGAGGTGGTGAAGATTGCAGTGGTGGTCTAGCTTTATTAACAGCAGAATAATAAAGAATAAATATCCCTGACAATGCAACTTAGTTATAATTAGTTGGAGTGTGCAACGCAGGCAGACGTGCTGCAAATGTCTTTGCACTAGTGGGACTATAGCAAAGTCCAATAGCCACGTATAGGATGCCACTAGGTACACTGAGTGTTTGCTAGTATAATGGCTTGGTTAGAATGAGTTGTAGTGTGCAACGCAGGCAGACGCGCTCTGCAAATGTCTTTGCACTAGTGGGACTATAGCAAAGTCCAATAGCCACGTATAGGATGCCACTAGGTACACTGAGTGTTTGCTAGTATAATGGCTTGGTTAGAATGAGTTGTAGTGTGCAACGCAGGCAGACGCGCTCTGCAAATGTCTTTGCACTAGTGGGACTATAGCAAAGTCCAATAGCCACGTATAGGATGCCACTAGGTACACTGAGTGTTTGCTAGTATAATGGCTTGGTTAGAATGAGTTGTAGTGTGCAACGCAGGCAGACGCGCTCTGCAAATGTCTTTGCACTAGTGGGACTATAGCAAAGTCCAATAGCCACGTATAGGATGCCACTAGGTACACTGAGTGTTTGCTAGTATAATGGCTTGGTTAGAATGAGTTGTAGTGTGCAACGCAGGCAGACGCGCTCTGCAAATGTCTTTGCACTAGTGGGACTATAGCAAAGTCCAATAGCCACGTATAGGATGCCACTAGGTACACTGAGTGTTTGCTAGTATAATGGCTTGGTTAGAATGAGTTGTAGTGTGCAACGCAGGCAGACGCGCTCTGCAAATGTCTTTGCACTAGTGGGACTATAGCAAAGTCCAATAGCCACGTATAGGATGCCACTAGGTACACTGAGTGTTTGCTAGTATAATGGCTTGGTTAGAATGAGTTGTAGTGTGCAACGCAGGCAGACGCGCTCTGCAAATGTCTTTGCACTAGTGGGACTATAGCAAAGTCCAATAGCCACGTATAGGATGCCACTAGGTACACTGAGTGTTTGCTAGTATAATGGCTTGGTTAGAATGAGTTGTAGTGTGCAACGCAGGCAGACGCGCTCTGCAAATGTCTTTGCACTAGTGGGACTATAGCAAAGTCCAATAGCCACGTATAGGATGCCACTAGGTACACTGAGTGTTTGCTAGTATAATGGCTTGGTTAGAATGAGTTGTAGTGTGCAACGCAGGCAGACGCGCTCTGCAAATGTCTTTGCACTAGTGGGACTATAGCAAAGTCCAATAGCCACGTATAGGATGCCACTAGGTACACTGAGTGTTTGCTAGTATAATGGCTTGGTTAGAATGAGTTGTAGTGTGCAACGCAGGCAGACGCGCTCTGCAAATGTCTTTGCACTAGTGGGACTATAGCAAAGTCCAATAGCCACGTATAGGATGCCACTAGGTACACTGAGTGTTTGCTAGTATAATGGCTTGGTTAGAATGAGTTGTAGTGTGCAACGCAGGCAGACGCGCTCTGCAAATGTCTTTGCACTAGTGGGACTATAGCAAAGTCCAATAGCCACGTATAGGATGCCACTAGGTACACTGAGTGTTTGCTAGTATAATGGCTTGGTTAGAATGAGTTGTAGTGTGCAACGCAGGCAGACGCGCTCTGCAAATGTCTTTGCACTAGTGGGACTATAGCAAAGTCCAATAGCCACGTATAGGATGCCACTAGGTACACTGAGTGTTTGCTAGTATAATGGCTTGGTTAGAATGAGTTGTAGTGTGCAACGCAGGCAGACGCGCTCTGCAAATGTCTTTGCACTAGTGGGACTATAGCAAAGTCCAATAGCCACGTATAGGATGCCACTAGGTACACTGAGTGTTTGCTAGTATAATGGCTTGGTTAGAATGAGTTGTAGTGTGCAACGCAGGCAGACGCGCTCTGCAAATGTCTTTGCACTAGTGGGACTATAGCAAAGTCCAATAGCCACGTATAGGATGCCACTAGGTACACTGAGTGTTTGCTAGTATAATGGCTTGGTTAGAATGAGTTGTAGTGTGCAACGCAGGCAGACGCGCTCTGCAAATGTCTTTGCACTAGTGGGACTATAGCAAAGTCCAATAGCCACGTATAGGATGCCACTAGGTACACTGAGTGTTTGCTAGTATAATGGCTTGGTTAGAATGAGTTGTAGTGTGCAACGCAGGCAGACGCGCTCTGCAAATGTCTTTGCACTAGTGGGACTATAGCAAAGTCCAATAGCCACGTATAGGATGCCACTAGGTACACTGAGTGTTTGCTAGTATAATGGCTTGGTTAGAATGAGTTGTAGTGTGCAACGCAGGCAGACGCGCTCTGCAAATGTCTTTGCACTAGTGGGACTATAGCAAAGTCCAATAGCCACGTATAGGATGCCACTAGGTACACTGAGTGTTTGCTAGTATAATGGCTTGGTTAGAATGAGTTGTAGTGTGCAACGCAGGCAGACGCGCTCTGCAAATGTCTTTGCACTAGTGGGACTATAGCAAAGTCCAATAGCCACGTATAGGATGCCACTAGGTACACTGAGTGTTTGCTAGTATAATGGCTTGGTTAGAATGAGTTGTAGTGTGCAACGCAGGCAGACGCGCTCTGCAAATGTCTTTGCACTAGTGGGACTATAGCAAAGTCCAATAGCCACGTATAGGATGCCACTAGGTACACTGAGTGTTTGCTAGTATAATGGCTTGGTTAGAATGAGTTGTAGTGTGCAACGCAGGCAGACGCGCTCTGCAAATGTCTTTGCACTAGTGGGACTATAGCAAAGTCCAATAGCCACGTATAGGATGCCACTAGGTACACTGAGTGTTTGCTAGTATAATGGCTTGGTTAGAATGAGTTGTAGTGTGCAACGCAGGCAGACGCGCTCTGCAAATGTCTTTGCACTAGTGGGACTATAGCAAAGTCCAATAGCCACGTATAGGATGCCACTAGGTACACTGAGTGTTTGCTAGTATAATGGCTTGGTTAGAATGAGTTGTAGTGTGCAACGCAGGCAGACGCGCTCTGCAAATGTCTTTGCACTAGTGGGACTATAGCAAAGTCCAATAGCCACGTATAGGATGCCACTAGGTACACTGAGTGTTTGCTAGTATAATGGCTTGGTTAGAATGAGTTGTAGTGTGCAACGCAGGCAGACGCGCTCTGCAAATGTCTTTGCACTAGTGGGACTATAGCAAAGTCCAATAGCCACGTATAGGATGCCACTAGGTACACTGAGTGTTTGCTAGTATAATGGCTTGGTTAGAATGAGTTGTAGTGTGCAACGCAGGCAGACGCGCTCTGCAAATGTCTTTGCACTAGTGGGACTATAGCAAAGTCCAATAGCCACGTATAGGATGCCACTAGGTACACTGAGTGTTTGCTAGTATAATGGCTTGGTTAGAATGAGTTGTAGTGTGCAACGCAGGCAGACGCGCTCTGCAAATGTCTTTGCACTAGTGGGACTATAGCAAAGTCCAATAGCCACGTATAGGATGCCACTAGGTACACTGAGTGTTTGCTAGTATAATGGCTTGGTTAGAATGAGTTGTAGTGTGCAATGCAGGCAGACGCGCTCTGCAAATGTCTTTGCACTAGTGGGACTATAGCAAAGTCCAATAGCCACGTATAGGATGCCACTAGGTACACTGAGTGTTTGCTAGTATAATGGCTTAGTTATCAGTTGGAGTGTGCAGAGGACAAGAGGGTACAGTGGCAGGATTGTGGTGCTCTGGGTAGAGGAATGGAAGACTGCCTTTCTATTCCCTCCTAATGGTGAAATGCAGGTAGGAAATCCCTGACCTGGGCTACACAGACGCTGTTGCTGTTTGCAGGACCTGTCACCTATGGCTCTCTGACCCTGCCGGTTGGAGCCCTTAAAAGGACTGCTATAAAGTGCTCTCCCTAAGCTGTCTAACGCTGTGTATGCAGCGCATACAGCTGTATCGGCTATAGGACTCAGGAAGACGGAGCTGCGACAGTGATGTCTGACACCAAAGACGCAGAAGGCAGATAATGGCGTCCGTGAAGAAAATGTCCGGTTTTATAATGCAGGGACATGTGACATGCAGATCCTATCACACATGCCGTTGCTTCTCTGGCTCAAAGTCCACTTAGCTGTGTGTGTGTCTGGGATTGGCTGACATGCTGGCCCGCCCCACAAGACGCGCGCGCTTAGGGAAGGAAGACAAGAAAAAAAAAAAAAAAAAATGGCGATCGCCATTATAGAAACAGCAGTGATCTGAAGGCGCTGTTCACGCACACTATACACTGAAATGTGATAATAGTTTGATTCACAGAGTGACTTACACTATTACAGCAGAAACCAAGCTATGATTTAGCTGTTTTTTGGCTGCTAGAACCGTTCTCGAACGTTTCTAGAACTACCGAGCTTTTGCAAAAAGCTCGAGTTCTAGTTCGATCTAGAACATGCCCCAAAATCACTCGAGCCGCGAACTGGAGAACCACGAACCACGAACCGCGCTCAACTCTAAACTTGACACAATGGTAAATAAAATTTCCAATGCTTTAATTTAATTGATTAACTTTCCAGAAGAACATAAAGGGACATAAGACACACTTTGACATCAAGACATAGCTTGACAAGAGTTATTATAATAGACTATTCAGAAACAAAAACGTATAGACAAGGGAAAAAAGAAATGTGAAGAATTATGGTCTAATGGATTGCTATTTTAATACTAATAATGGATTATTAATAAAGTAGTATCAATCAATTCTATATGGAATACTTTAGTATAGCTGCTTTTAATTTCAGATTATGATATGGTGGGCATAACAGGTAAGAGGAAGGGTATGCATTTTTATGAAATCCAATTATAGATCTGTGCTGAATAACAACATTTAGGGAACTAATAGTGTGGAATCTATATGGGTAAATATCAATAGTTCTGAAAAAAATGGTAAACACTTAATTGGAGGACTTATACAGCCAGAGACAGGGATAATGACGTCAAGCATGAGAACACATTGGCTTCCCCATAATGCCTTGCAGCTATAGCATCAAATGGTCTAGTGGAGACTTGAGTGGAAGGTTCATATAATAGAGGATGACAATCTTAGGTCATTAGCGTGTATAACAATAATGCTTCTTAAGTAGAGTTAAGCGCGGTTCCTGGTTCTCCAGTTCGTGGTTCGAGTGGTTTTGGGGGTGTTCTAGTTAGAACTCGAACTCAAGCTTTTTGGTAAAAGCTCGACAGTTCGAGTTACGTTCGAGAAGCAGGGCTTTTTACAGCTACAGTGTGCAGGGAGCCATCGCTGGCAGCCTGCGGTAAGCTGGTAACCAAGAAAAACATCGGGTATCCAAGCAAAGCGCTTTGTTTAGTAACCCGATATTTATCCTAGTTACGTGTGCAGGGAGCCGACACTTCCCCGCTGGGCTCCGCCCCCTCCTGCACTTGGCATGTACACACACACACTCACACTCACACTCACCTGTCCCCAGTCAAGCAGTCCCCGGCACTGGCGTCCTCAGGGCACATGGGCCCGCTAGGCTCCACCCACTTCACACTCCGCCGCCCACACTAATGGCCCCGCTAGGCTCCACCCACTTCACACTCCGCCGCCCGCACACGTGGCCCCACTAGGCGCCACCCACTTTGGACTCCGCCGCCCGCACACATGGCCCCGCTAGGCTCCACCCACTTGCACTCCGCACACATTACCCTGCTTGGCTCCACCCACCTGGGACTCTACACACATTACCAGACTTGGCTCCGCCCACCTGGCACTCTGCACACATTACCCCGCTTGGCTCTGCCCACCTGGCACTCCGCACACATGGCCCCGCTTGGCTCCGCCCACCTGGCACTCTGCACACATGGCCCCACTTGGCTCCGCCTACCTGGCACTCTGCACACATGGCCCCGCTTGGCTCCGCCCACATGGCACTCTGCACAGATTACTCCACTTGACTCCATCCACCTGGGACTCTGCACACATTACCCCGCTTGGCTCCGCCCACCTCACACTCTGTACACATGGCCCTGCCCAAATTACCGGCGGTGATGAAGTCCTGCCCTCCTGACCTCAGCTGTCACTGTCCTCTATGGCCGCCGCTTGTCACATCTCCGCCTCTCGCTGCCGACCACAGACTGTCACTAGTGGTGACGTCACAGGCTCTCGCGATACTTGGCTGTAAAGGTCATTGAAGTCAGTGACAGGTCTGCTATCAGCAGTGCCGGAGATCAGCGCAGGTAATGTACCTCGCTATGCTCCTGACAGCAGCACTTGCATTGCTCTGCAGTGACCTGGGCTGACCTATTGATGTTAGCTCAGGTCACTGCATTGCTCTCCCAGCCAATGGGGAACATTCTGTTCTTCATTGACTGGGACAGGGACTATGGTATGGATCGTCATGGGAACCGCTTGGATTACAGCAGACCTGGATTTGTTTTTCTTTCTAATAAATTGGTGAAAGATGGAATGTTTTGGGCAGTGTTTTTTCAAATAAAAATGTGTTTGTCATCTATTTTTTTTTTTCTTACTGACTGGGTTGGTGAGGTCGGGTATCTGATAGACGCCTGACCTCACGAACCCCAGGGCTTGATGCCAGGTGACATTACACATCTGGTATTAACCCCATATATTACCCCATTTGCCACCGCACCAGGGCACGGGATGAGCTGGGGCGAAGCACCAGGATTGGCGCATCTAATGGATGCGCCACTTCTGGGGTGGCTGCGACCTGCTATTTTTAGGCTGGGGAGAGTCCAATAACCATGGACCTCCATAGTCTTAGAATATCAGAGCCCAGCTGTCCGCTTTACCTTGGCTGGTGATCCAATTTTGCAGGGACCCCCACGGGTTTTTTTTTTTTTAAATTATTTATTTAATTTAAAATAACAGCATGGGGTGACCTCAGTTTTGGATTACCAGCCAAGGTGAAGCTGCCAGTTGTGGTCTGCAGGCTGCAGCCGTCTGCTTTACCCTAGCTGGCTACAAAAATAGGTGGAACCCAACGTCATTTTTTTCATTTTTTTGGCTAAATACAAGGCTAAGCACCCCTTAGTGCCACATGAAAGGCACCAAAGGGTGCAAAATTACAAAATGCAGGAGAGTGGAACATTATGTGTCTTTCTGCCACTATAATGACAGAAAAGACTGATATGAAGTGTACAAGCACAAGAAAATCACCAGAGCACTCTACACAGTGAAAACCAGTAGAAAATGGCACTGGAGTGAACATGTGACCGCCTCATGTAGGTTGAAGCTATGGATCTGTACCACTCTGGGGACGTCGTGGTGAGGTGATGGGCACCACCGCTGCGGTGAGGGTGCGGGGGCTCGTCCGGGATCGGTGGTGGGTCGCAGCTAGGTGTTGACCCCTCCGTGGGTAGGGGGTTTGTTGGTCCCGGGGCCAGGTGGCAGGAGCGGTGAGTTGCAGGACGCAGGGGCTTGCTTGCGATGTGGTGCCTGATGGCACTGGTGTACTCACGATTAAACCACACAGAGTCAATGGTAAACCAAGTTTGGTGTAGAACGGTGCCCGCAGCCAACTGCGTGTGTCCCCAGTGAGGTTGGGGTTGTCGCCTTTCTCCTGCACCTTTAAATTTGCTATAGTGACTCCTATGCTTCAGCAACAGTAGTCTGCTCCCCGGCTTTTGGGTACCGGAGGAGCCTTTTTGCTCGCAGGCGCTGGCCCTTTGGATCTCTGGCCCCTGGCGGTGGCTCTTATCCGGAATCGGTGGGCTGTTGCCATCTATCGGGACTTTGGGTGGGAATGAACCCCTGAGGTCCAGACCGCAATCAGCAGATTTGTCTGAGCCCGGTTGCTTTTGGGCTAGAACGGGGTCTGAGTACCCTGCCTGGTACTCCGGTTGACTTGTTAGCTCCCCGGTTCGGGTCCGAAGGGTCACCCCCCTCTTCTCGATCCCTACAGTTCCGCAGTTCAGTCCCTGACTGGACTCCTGTAAACAGCCACCACCGTCTGCCTGCCAGACCGTTCCAAGGGGTCCTAGGCTCCGTCCTAGGCCCCTGACTCTCAGCTCGCCACTTTTACTCCTCTCACTACTCCTCTCTTCACTCGACTCACTTGTCCTTTCCCTGCCTCAGGCCAGCAGACTCCTCAGAGGGCGTGCCTATCTGCCTGGCTCCACCCACCTAGTGTGCCTGGCTAGACCTGAGGGAGGCGGTCAGGACTTGTTGGCTGCTGGTGCCTCACTGGGGTGGGGGTGTGTGTGGTGTTGTGTGTTGTTACCTGTGACCTCTGGGGGTCCAGGGCGTCACAGATCCTGGGTAAATTTATGTATTTTCCCTCCTTCTGTTTTTTTGCAGTACGCAAACAAACGAAAGGCATACGGATGACATACGGACCGTATATGGAACAGAAACGGATGTCACACGGATGCACCCATAAAAAAACAAAAAGGTTTTTTTGCGGACCGCAAAAAAGGATCGGTCGTGTGAATGAAGCGTTATTCTGGTCTGCCGTTTATAAACAGCAGGCAGAAATAAGTGAATAGCGCCCCCCAGCGTCAGAAAATCTCCGGGGTTTCAGGGGGTAGCTAAGACCCTGGAGATCATGATTTAGGCCGTTTTTTCCGGTCCCCGCTCACGTGATCACCGGTATACACCGTATACCGATGATCACGTTACAGTAAATGACAGCATCGGTAAAAAATTATCTATCTCCCATCTGGCATGAACAAACATGTCAGATGGGAGAAATCTCCTCCCCGGTCCCCTCAGGTCCCCCGCTGTCTCCAAAGTGCCCCCCCTGACCCCTTCCCGGAAATCCAAGATGGCCGCGCACACAGCAGCGCGCCGGCCGCATTCACCCTACTCCTCTGATTTCTGTCATGCCATGACACATGCGACAGAAAACTCCTCCCCAGGCCCTGCCTGGTCACCCCCTATAACCACATTGGTGTTCCCCGGTGTCCCACGGTACCTGTGTAGCGTTGATCCCCCACGGTCCTCTCCTTCAAAATAGATGCTGCCGCATGCACAGAGCGGCTGTCAGCTCAACTTCCTGTGTTCAGACACAGTGAGTGGTGGTTATGCATCTGTAAGCTAAATGGGCGGCACGGTGGCTCAGTGGTTAGCACTGCAGTCTTGCAGCGCTGAGGTCCTGGGTTCAATTCCCACCAAGGACACCATCTGCAAGGAGTTTGTATGTTCTCCCCGTGTTTGCATGGGTTTCCTCCAGGTTCTCCATTTTCCTCCCACACTCCAAAGACATACAGATAGGGAATTAAGATTGTGAGCCCCAATGGGGACAGTGTTCCCAATGTATGCAAAGCGCTATGGAAATAATAGCGCTACATAAATGAATACATTATTATTATTATAATTATTACTGCAATGCCCTGCTCATGAGGTAAGGAACATAGTTGATCAGGAGAGCTATACTACATTTCCAAATGGAGGTATTTGATTTTATAGTTGCCCTGCTGAACGACTACCAAACATGAGAGTCCGTTATACGCCACAAGAAAACACATCTAAATAGCGAGCTCTGTTTAGTATTCATTCAGCTGGATAACTGGACTTAAAGGGGTATTCCATCTCCAAGATCCTATCCCCAATATATAGTGGGTGGAATAGCAATAATATCAGCAAATACCAATATTTGGAAATGTAGAATAGTTCTCCTGATTAAGCATGCCCTTACCTCATGAGCAGGGCATTGCAGCTTTGGTAGCAACCGTTGCGACATGGACTCTGCTGCTGTGGACCCGGGGAGAGTGGGTGCAGATTCATTGCACCCACACTCCTCACATGGAGGGTCTGCACTTCTAGAAAATGGGGGATACGTTCCCTGAGCATGTCCCCATCATATTCTAGATGGTCCAGAGTCGTCGTGGGACCCCCTTATTTTTTTTCTTACAATAAATTGGTGAAAGAGGGAATGTTTTGGGGAGTGTTTTTTCAAATACATTTTTTTTTGTCTATTTTTTTTGTTAGTACTGACAGTTTGTGATGTCAGGTATCTGACAGACGCCATGACATCACAAACTGCTGGGCTTGATGACAGGTGACCTTACAGCTAGTATCAACCCCATTTATTACCCCGTTTGCCACTGCACCAGGGCACAGGATGAGCTGTAGTGAAGCGCCAGGATTGGCGCATCTAGTGGATGCGCCACTTCTGGGGCGCCTGCGGCCTACTATTTTTAGGCTGTGAAGGGCCAATAACTATGGACCTTCCCACTCTGAGAATACCAGACCACAGCTGTCTGCTTTACCTTGGCTGGTGATCCAATTTGGGGGGGACCCTACTTTTTTTTTTGTAATTATTATTATTTATAAAATAATTATAAAAAAGAGCCTGGGATGACCTCCACATTGGATCCCCAACCACGGTAAAGCTGCCAGCTATGGTTTTCAGGCTACAGCCTTCTGCTTTGCCCTAGCTGGCTATCAAAAATGGGGGGACCCAACGTCATTTTTTTTTAAACTATTTTTTTAAATAAAAAAAATTAATGGGCTTCCCTGTATTTTGATTGCCAGCCAAGGTAACGCCAGGCAGATGGGGGTGGCAACCCGTAGCTGTCTGCTTTAACTGCGCTGAGAATCAAAAATACCGCGGAGCGCTATGACATTTTTTTTTAATGTTTTTTTTTTTACAGCACTGTGATGTCAGGCAATCAAAATACAGGGAAGCCCTTTTTGTTTTTAGTTATTTAAATAAATAATTAAAAAAATAAATATATGGGCTCCCGCTGCATTTTTTGTATTGCTAGCTAAGGGTAATCCAAGCAGCTACTGGCTGCTAACTCCCACTGCTTGGTGTTACCTTCACTGGCAATGGAAATTCCAGGGAAGCATTTTTTATTTTTTTTGCCAAAAAACTACAAAAAAAATGACGTGGGCTTCGCCATATTTTTGTGTGCTAGCCAGGTACAGCAGGCAGCTACGGACTGCCCCCAACCCCCGGCTGCCTATTTGTACCCGGCTGGGAACTACAAATATAGGGAAGCCCTTTTTTTAATTAATTCATGAATTTTATGAAATTAAAAAAAAAAAAAAAACGACTTGGGCTTCGCCCCATTTTTGTGTCCAGCCGGGTACAACTAGGCAGCTGGGGATTGGAATCCGCAGCACATGTTAGTCCGAGATTTGTGGGCGCCTCTCCTGCGAATTGCAGTCCGCAGCCGCCCCAGAAAATGGCGCTTTCATAGAAGCACCATCATCTGGCGCTGTATGCAACTCTTCCAGCAGCCCTGAAGCCGGGTGGCTTGCTGGGTAATAAGGGTTAATACTAGCTTTGTTTTACTAGCTAGTATTAAGCCAGAGATTCTTAATGTCAGGCAAGTTTGACCCGGCCATTAAAAATCTCCAGTAAAGGGTTAAAAAAACCACCCCACAGCAAAAAATACTTTAATAGAAATATATACACAGACACACTTAGGGACTCCATGTTTATTACCCCCTCTCAGCCCTCCACGATCCATGGTCTTCTGTCTTCTTTCTCAACACATGCAGCTCTGCTACATTAGACAGCATGAGAGAAAGGACGCTGTGCTCCGTGCAGAAATCACTCTGTGAGAGTGACCACAGGCTCCCGGCTGTAAGCGACGGGTTGCCATAGCAACACTGCTCCGATCACGTGATTCCACTGCCACTGCGTGTGGTAGCGGTGACGTCACCGTCACCGCTACCAAGCACGTTGCTATGGCAACGTTGATCTCAGTTATTTACCGGCTATGTCAGCCAGTCAATAAGGGAACGGGGAAGCAGAACGGGGAGTCGACTGTGTGCTAGAGCATGTCGCACCGTGTACCAGAGAGATGCAATGACAGGTCCTAGCATGACACGTCATAGTCATGTGACCAGTCTGTAGCCAATGAGATAATAGACACGTGACTGGTCACATGGCTATTTTGACGTCACGATAGGTCCTGCATCACTGCTGGTTACCGAGAGGACGCAGCGATTACCGATGGAAAAGCAGCAGGAGACAGAGTGCAGGACGCATCCCGGGGACAAGTAAGTGTTATGGCAATGTTTATTAACTGTATGTGTACATTTATATGTGTTTTTATGTGTTTGTGATTGCCTCCCATTATTTCCTATGGGTTCGAGTGGTTCGCCGAACCGGTTCGCCGAACCGAACTCGAACCAGACCTCCGTTCGGCAAACCAAGCTCGAGCCGAACCGCGACCGGTTCGCTCATCTCTATTCTTAAGTGCCCACTTAACTATTAAAATTTATCCTTAGTCCCCGTATATATAGTTCCTTTCTTCCCAGCAAGATGCCCCCGACAGCTTCCACATCCACATACACAGAACGATAGCGAAACAGCTCTTAATACACATGATTATCCCCAGAGTAGCCCTCTCCCACTATATGATCATCCCAAGTAGCCCTCCTGAATAATAGCTCTCAGTAGCCCACCAATATATGATGGCACAAAGTAGCCCCCATTCTATAACCCTTGGTAGCCCTACTCACACTCTATAATGGCCCCAAGTATTTCCCCCACACTGTATAAACGCTTCAAGTATTTACCCCATACTGTAATATGGCCTCAAGTATTTTTCTTACATTGTAATATGGCCCCCAGTATTTCCCTCACACTGTAAAATAGCCCCGATATTTTCCCCACAGTGTTTGAATGACCCCAAGTATTTCCCCAACACTGTAAAATGGCACCCCAGTGTTTCCCCTATACTGTGGCATGACCCACAGAATTTCCCCCACACTGTATGGCTAGCCCTAAATATCCCCCACACTGTAATATTGCCCCCAGTATTTCCTGCACTCTGTAATATGGCCCCCAGTATTTGCTCACAGTGTAATATGGGCCCCAGTATTTCCTCCCACTCTGTATAATGGCCCCTATTATTCTCTCCACACTATAATATGGCCTCCAGTATCCCTCACACTGTAAGATGGCCCCCATTATTTCCCCCACATAGTAAAAGAGCCGTCAGTATTTTGCCCACACTGTATTATGGCTCCCAGTATTTCCCTTACACTGTGATATGGCTCCCAGTATTTCCCCCATACTGTAATATGGCCCCAAGTATTTCCCCTATACTGAAATATGGCCCTCAGTATTTCCTCCACACTATGTAATGATCCCCGGTATTTCCCATACACTGTGTAATGCACACTTTTTTTCCCCCACGAGCAAAAAACCCCCACAAAAAAACATCTTATACTCACCTACCCATAGATCTTGAACATTCTACTGGCAGTTAAGACCAATGCAGTGATGCTAATGCCTTGGGGCATGCAGAGCCCCAGTGTGATGACATCATCATGCTGTTCCATGTCTTGGCCTTTTTAGTGAGTTTCCCTTCTGTTCTGTAGACTGCAGGGCAGAAGTCACCTACAGCCTACAGAACGGAGTGCAGTAGTGCAGGGAGATCACGTTTCCCTGTTCTACCACAGAATTTAACTAGATCAGCATTGCACATAAGCATACAGTTTGCAGTAGCAGTAGCTGTAGAAGGGGGAATACTGCTTCCCAGTATTCCCCCCACAGTGTTTTGATGACCCCAAGTATTTCCCCAACACTGTATCATGGCCCCCAGTGTTTCCCCCACACTATATCATGGCCCCCAGTATTTCCTCTACACTATATGGATAGCCCAAAGTATCCCCCACACTGTAATATGGCCCCCAGTATATCCTGCACGCTGTAATATGCGCTCCAGTATTTCCCCCCACAGTGTAATATGGCCCCATTATTCTCTCCACACTTTAATATGGCCCCCAGTATCCACCTCACTGTAATATGTACCCCACAATTTCCCTCATACTGTAATATGGCCCCCATTATTTCCACCATATAGTAAATGGCCGTGAGTCTTTCGCCCACACTATATTATGGCTCTTAGTACTTCCCTCAAACTATAATATGGCCCCCAGAATGTCCCCCATACTCTAATATGACCCCTATTATTTCCTCTACTCTATGTAATGGTCCCCAGTCAGAATTCACCTGCAGCATGCAGAACAGAGAGCGGTAGTACAGTTAGATCATATTTCCCTGTTTTACTGCAGTTTAACTGGATCAGCATTGTGTGCATCTACATAGTTTACAGTAGCAGTAGTTCTGGTTGGGCTCCTGGGATCATAACACCAGTGCAATTGCCCCCTCTGCCCCCCCGGCAGCTATGCTACTGAATGGCATGGAAGACAAGTTGGATGGATATGAACCTTTATTGTTTTTGAAAGAATGTGGATATGAATACATTTTTATCTTCCTCGAGTACTCCATTAAATGTAAATATACAAAGAATTACAGAATAGGAAAAAGACTTGGAAACACAAGTTACATATAAGATAAGAAGCGAAATCTAATGTCAATCAGCAACTTCAAAAGCAAATAGAATTTTTTGTTGCATAAAAAGAGATACAAATCTATGATCCGTGTTTAAATGTCTTGATTATGGAATTAAGCTCTGAGCTGTACAATCTAACAAAGATATTGGATAGCTACAGAGGTTCAAAGGCAAGCCAATCACCAGGTTATTAAATGGGTGGCATTTCTTTTAATGGAATAATAGAAAAAATAGGTCTGTTCAGCTTAGAAAAAAGCAATTCAGAGGTAATCTCATATATAACATGTAAACATTCTGGGGTTATTTAACTCACTGGTAGAGATGAGTCACCCCCCTAGTGTTCGAGTTCGGTTCGGTTCCACGAACGGCGGGCAAGTTCGGCGAACGTTTGACGAACCCCTTCGAACCCCATTGAAACCAATGGCAGGCAAACAGAAACACATAAAAACACATTATACATGTACATATACAGTTAATAAACATTGCCATTACACTTACAGGTCCCCGCGACGCGTCCTGCACTCGGTCTCCCGCCCCTTTTCCTTCCGATAATTGCTACGTCCTCTTGGTAACCAGCACTGATGATAAAACCTTCCACACACACAACCATCCACACACGGGCGCACACACACACAGCCGCACACAAACACCCCCACACACACACATCGCCCCACAATCACACGCCCCCACTCACACACCGCGGCACACAAATAAACACACACCGCACAAACCGCCCCACAACACACAAACATTGCGTCTCATACGCACCTCAACACACACACAATGCAATACCAACACACCGTGCAACACAAACACCGCCCTACACAGACACTCATATACCAGGATGGGTGCCATACAAGGATGGAGACTATACCAGGATGGGGCACAGACAAGGATCCTACCTATACCACAATGGGGGCACATACCAGGATGGCGGCAATCACATGATGGGGCCACATACCAGGATGGGGCCACATCAGAGCATCAGCCCACATACCAGGATGGGGGCCATACCAGGATGGAGACTATACCTGGATGGGACACAGACAAGGATGATGCACACACAAGGATCCTACCTATACCACGACGGGGGCACATACCAGGATGGCGGCAATCACATGATGGGGCCACATACCAGGATGGGGCCACATCAGCGCATCAGCCCACATACCAGGATGGGGGCCATACCAGGATGGAGACTATACCTGGATGGGGCACAGACAAGGATGATGCACACACAAGGATCCTACCTATACCACGATGGGGGCACATACCAGGATGGCGGCAATCACATGATGGGGCCACATACCAGACCAGGATGGGGCCACATCAGAGCATCAGCCCACATACCAGGATGGGGGCCATACCAGGATGACGACTATACCAGGAGGGGACACAGATCAGGATGCTGCATACACAAGGAACCTGCCTATACCACGATCGGGGGCACATACCAGGATGGTGGCAATCACATGATGGGGCCACATACTCCGTGACATTGCCCTGACCTGACTTCTTTACTTGACTCTACTTGATCATTCGCTTATGTAGTGGCCCGGTCCAGATTGTGTCTGTTTCTTTAAGTACATTTACTTATATGTAATATTATACTATATGTTATAAGTAAAGCATTTTTCATTTGTTGTGTTCTAGCACCATCTATTGGTGAAAACTGTAAGAATCTGAAGTGTTCATTGGGTGTTATCCTATTGGCTAGTTCTTGGTCACATGGCTCAATAGGTGGAGCTATTCTCCAGCCTCTGTCTAGAAACAACTGGAATGAGCTGGTTCTGGCTGAGTCTCCTCTGAGGGAAGACATTATGTGGAGAATCTCTTCACCACAAGACTCCTCCTAGGCCCGAGGCCTAGAATTTCATCATTTCCTGATTTTTACAGCCAATATGCTGAAGGCTTCCTATCCTGACATTGTGCATCTCTTCAGACAGTAGGGCATACTGACTATATACCAGACCCTACTGCACGCAGATTGGGGAAGTTTGAGGGTCTCCCGCCCCACTGCAATATTAGTGGCTTTCATGCCATTATCCACGCACCAGCCGTCCGCTCCCCGTAGCACGCTGGGCAACTGTCTTCATTTGCTTACAAGTACTGCATGTGTCTGAACTAGCAGTGAAATTAACCCCAGGACTCCAGGTCTGTACAATCTTATCATATCTACCCTCTAAACTCAAGAGACTCTGAACCTAAAGCATACCAGTATTAATTCTGAAACAAATCGTGCACTTAAAGCTCCTGTACCCTAATTGCACTTCAGCATTCAACACCAAGCTGTATTTGCCGTGGCCTACCCACGAGAGACTGTGAAACATATATTCCGTATTGATTTGCTTTGTTCCTACTATATTAAAGCAACTGTTATCCCCAAGACCGTGTCTGAGGACTGTCCATCAGCTATGGATACTGTGTGGGGGTGGATAACAGGGAACATCTGGGCCCTTACAAAGGTAGAATTTGGCGTCACGAACAGGATCATTCCTCTGTGCCTATCTTCTCTTACTGCACTACAAGTCTCAGCATTGCTCATTAACCTCTATCTTGCCAGTAAATACTGCCAAAGACTGTTTCCTGTTTCATGCTGGGGTTAACAGCACCTGCACCAGCTCTTCTACTCTGCTGCCTTTCAAGTTACTCAAATAAGTGCAAATCCTCATTCACCGCAGTGCTATTTTCAAGAGGGGGAGCCTTCCATCTCAGAGACTGTGTTGATGCATAACAGTGCATCCCTTAAAGCTACAATGTAATCATTATTCTTAAAGAGACAGTACTTGCATCATCACCAAAATATCTGAACCTTTTCATAATGGCCAGTCCGAGTCTGTTAACTCTGTATCATCATCCTCATCAGCTAGTGCTCCAGTGGAACGGGCTAATGCCGCCAACCCAGTTCCAGCCCCTGTCATGGCTACCGGCATGCCATTCTTCATTGGAACCTCTAGTCTCCCAAGCTACAGAGGAGATCCTCATACACTTGCTGGGTTCAAAGAAAAGATGATGCATACTCTTGAGCTTTTCTCCCCATCAGCAGGTACAACTTCTCCTGGGACAGCTTGATGGACCAGCTGCTGAGGAAGTCCGTTCCTGGCCATTTACTGAGAAAACCAATGTAGAACAGATCCTTACCCGCCTGAGAAAAGAATTTGAACGCCAATCACCCACTGAGGTTCATCTCAAATTTTACAACAGACGTCAGGGACCAGCTGAGACTCTTAGGGACTACGCACTAGCCCTTCAGTCTGCATACAGGGCCTTACAGCAAATAGACACTATAGATCCTGCTGCTGCAGATAACATAATCACCGACAGATTCATAGAAGGTGTAGACTCCAGGCTAGTACAAAGTCAACTCCACATGCTACCAGCACAAAATCCAAACATGCGAGTAGTGGGTACTGACTCACCTTGTACCAGCTATGCTCTTGCGCCTCGTTCCTCAGACCTTGCTGCTGGAACTTCTACTGTATCTCCTCTTTCACCTGTTTTCCCTATGCAGGCCACACAGTCTGTGCAAGCCCCTACTCTCATTCATGCACCTCCTACCACAGATGCACTTGTCCAAGTCCTTGAATCCGTATGCCAAGCCTTAAAGTAGCTAAAAGGCCAACCCCCTGCATCATGTGAATCATCTGTAAATCGGACATTGTCCCAAGAGCCACATTCTAGTAGGTCAAGTCCTGATAGGCCCCCTCCTGGAAGGCCTCCATCTGGTGATTGTGTGTACTGTACTTATTGTGAGCGTCTTGGACTCTACAAGTATCAATGTTATAAGTTAAACGGGACACCCCCGAGGCCAAGGGCCATCCCTCGGGAGGTGAATACAAGGGTCCAAAGGGACAATCACAATGGATTTCCCGGTTCATCTCCAAATGCCCGTATATAACCATATGGATCGATAGTGTACCTCTAGAAGCTTTAGTGGACACTGGTTCACAAGTCACCACAATTGAGCGACGAGCCTTTGAAAAGAATTTTGACTTTGATCTCCTGAATCCAGTGGGTAAAGCAAAGTTAGACTTATTTGCAAGTAATGGTCAACCTATTTCCCAGCTAGGCTACTGGGAACCCACAATCCAAATTGGTGATCGCAAGTTACCAGGTCAAGGTGTAATTGTTACTGAGGCTGAGGGAGACACAACAGCAGTAGTATTAGGCATGAATGTCATTCGCCATGTGTTTACTGAATTGCTCGCTGCCTTGCATGCTTCTCTCCCTTCTGCTTCTTCCCCTTACAGGCAAGCTGTTCAGCGGACTATCAAAGTGCTCTGTGCCCAACAGAAGTTTGCCAACAGTAAAGGTGAGATCTGCCGTGTTCGAATCACCGACACACGACCAGTTACCCTCTCAGCCAACAGCGAGACTCTAGTCTGATGTCGAGCTCGACCAGGAATTGACAATGAGGACTATGTAGCTCTTCTTGACTCCATCCAGATTGAAAGACAGCCCCTGGTAAAAGCTGCCAGAAGTATTGTCACCGTCTCAAACGGTAGAGTACCAGTACGGCTAGTCAACCTAAGTGATATTCCTATCGAGCTATACAAGTTTAATTCAGTTGCTCAACTGTATAGTCTTGATCCAGAAGACATCATAGATGAAGAGACACTTGCTCATCAAAAGTCATTAAAAGCCACTCCCAAAGGCTCTAATACACCCACTACCTTCTGGTGGAATGAACTTAATGTTGGAGATGCTAACACTCCTATCGCATACATCAATGGTGTAACTAAACTTGCTAAGCGACACAGCCAAGCTTTCAGCAAACACCCCCTTGACTTCGGCAAGACTACTCTGATCCAGCACAAGATCAACACAGGTGATCATCCTCCTATCAAAGAAAGACATCGTCCACTACCTCCTGCTAACTATCAACAAGTAAAGAAGCTGTTAAAAGAGATGAAAGATTCTGAAGTCATCCGAGAAAGTCAAAGCCCATGGGCTGCACCCATCGTCCTGGTGAAGAAAAAGGATGGTAACATCAGATTTTGTGTCGACTACCGAAAGTTGAATAATGTTACACACAAAGATGCCTATCCTCTTCCACAGATTGAAGAATCCATCACCGCTCTTGGCTCAGCTGCATACTTCTCCACTCTTGATTTAACCAGCGGTTACTGACAAGTATCCATGGCTTCTGAGGATAGAGAGAAGACAGCTTTCACCACCCCAATGGGACTCTTTGAGTTTAACGGTATGCCTTTTGGGTTATGCAACGCCCCTGCTACATTTCAGCAACTCATGGAAAGATGTCTTGGTCACCTCAACTTCCAGAGCGTTCTGTTATATCTTGATGATGTTGTCGTATACTCTCGCACTTATGAAGACCACCTATGCCACCTTGCAGAAGTATTCCAGGTACTTATTGAACATGGCCTGAAACTAAAACCGTCAAAGTGTCATCTGCTCAAGCCGAAAGTCAACAACCTGGGTCATGTTGTAAGTGCCGAAGGTATCCAGCCTGACCCTGAAAAGATCTCAGCTGTGAACAACTGGAACACCCCAAGAACCGTCAAAGAAATCAGAAGTTTCCTAGGTTTTGCGGGCTACTACCGCCGCTTCATACCTCATTTTGCGCAAATAGCAGAACCCCTTACAGAGCTCCTACGAGGTTGCCCTAGAGAAAACTACGACAGAAGACTTCCAATTAATTGGTCTGAGCGACAAGAAACTGCCTTTCAGATGTTGAAAAGTCTATTGACTTCACCTCCAATTCTGGCGTACCCTGACTACCATCATCCTTTCCGTGTCTACATGGATGCCAGCCACCAAGGCCTCGGAGCGGTACTATCACAAGTCCAGGGTGTCAAAGAGAGAGTCATTGCATATGCCAGCCGAAGCTTGAGAGGTGCAGAGAAAAACAATAGCAATTACAGTTCGTTCAAGTTAGAGTTGCTAGCTCTTGTGTGGGCAGTCACAGAGAAGTTCAAAGATTACCTCGCTGCTACACCCTTCACCGTTTACACGGTCAATAATCCTCTCGCTCATCTCAATACTGCACGGCTAGGTGCTCTTGAACAGAGATGGGCTTCAAGATTAGCAAATTTCTGCTTTGATATTAAGTATCGCAGTGGAAAGATCAACATCAATGCTGATATGTTATCCCATTTGCCCGAAGGAGAAGAGCCTCCTGAGGAAGATCTGTGGGAAGATGTTGAGATGCCTCCCTTCTATCAAAGGTTTGCTGCACAAAATGCTGTTGTTGCTGCACAAACTGATGATGTTTCTCCACAGAAACCTGACCTATTCCAAGATCCATCGAGATGGAAAACTTTTCAAAATGAGTCTCGTGTCCTAGGTGAGATCTATGATTACCTGACTACTGGGAGAATACCTTTCAGACGACGCAGAAGATGTCCTGATGTTGAGCTTAATCGTCTCTGGAGACAGCGCAAAAGACTCTTCATTCAAAAGGGCTTGATCCTGCGCAATACCTTAGACCCGGTTTCAGGTGAAAGGCTACATCAGATTCTAATCCCACGGCGAGATGCCAGAATTGTTCTTGATGCCTACCACGACCAGTCTGGGCCCTTTGGCGTGCACAAAACTGAAGCCACCATACGCCAACACTTCTATTGGATTGGGATGCGGTCAGACATAGAAAATTGGTGTAGTGAATGTCCAGCTTGCAACCTCACCAAATTTGGTAAGAAAGATGCCAGAGCTCCTCTTCATCCAATCCATTCTCAGAAACCAAACGAGCTAGTCGCTCTTGATCATGTGAAGCTAGCACAAACTCGTTCAGGCTACACGTATACCTTAACCATGGTGGATCACTATACTAAGTGGGTTGTTGTTGTGCCAGTAAAAGACCTTACAGCTCGGACTACAGCTATCACCTTCTACCGTGAATATGTGAGACATTACGGTTGCCCTGAAGCAGTCCTCACAGATCGTGGATCTGCCTTTGAGTCACAATTATTTCAAGAACTCTGCCAATTCCATGAGTGCAAAAAGCTGAGAACAACTGCCTATCATCCCCAAGGGAATGGCCTCTGTGAGAAAGTCAACCAGACCTTCATCAATATGCTGCGAACAGCATCTGTTACCAAACAAGATGAATGGCCTCAATTGCTTGACGAGTTAGTGGAAATCTACAACAATACTGTCCACTGTTCTACAGGCTACTCGCCATATTATCTGATGTTTGGAAGACAAGGTCAGCTCCCAAAAGATCGTTCTCTTGGAATCCAAATCCCTGACGCGATCAATACCCTGCCAAAAACTGATTGGGTCTCATAGCATCAGCGAAGAATACACGAAGCCCAACAGATTGTTGATTACCGCATGGGTGAAGCTCACCGTCAACAAGAAGAGAGCTACAATCAAAGAGCTAATGCTTCCCCACTTCAAGTTGGAGACAAGGTATGGCTAAAGAAGTACCACCGTACAGGAAAACTCGACTCACTCTGGGAAACAGAGCCATACACAGTTACAGCTATCCCATATCCTGAGTCAGATGTCTATGAAGTGAATAAACCCGGAATGGCCCCACAGACAGTGCACAGGAACCGCATGAAGCTATGCACCAAAGAGGATCTACTGGTGATGTCATCACCTCCTCCACAAGTCTTGCCAGTCTACACACCAATTCCTGCAATGGAAACACCAGCCAGACAACCTACTGTGGAAGAGTCCCTCTACAACACTCAATTTATCCTTCCATGCTATCAATATGTCCCCGTCTCGGTTCCTGCTCCAGTTGCTGCTCCTCTGCCAACTTTACCTGAGCCAGCAAACAATATCTTTCCTGCTCAAGAGGAAGATCAAGTGTTGAGGCGTTCAGAGCGAAGCACAAAAGGAACACTTCCAGCCTGCTACAGAGACTAAAAGGTCATATCCTTTTCCATGAGTATATAATCTTGTGTTTATTTATTTAGCTGGATGGTCAGTTTAGTAATGTTTAAGCCTCTGCACCTGAGTAATACCAAGCACCTTGTTTATTATTTGCACAATTTTCTGTATACAGCCATGGACTTATAGACTGGACCACTAAAGTGCCTTTCCAGAGCCTTTCATATGGACGATAGTATATTGCGGAAAGAGACTATCTCATGTTGGCACTACCACATTCATGTTTTGCATTTGTTCATTGCCTTATTGTTACTGTGCCTTAAATATATATTTCCTTCCTTTCTTAGCAGTCCTCCACTCGCTGAGGACGGCTCACCTTCAGAGGAGGAGTATGTAGTGTCCCGGTCCAGATTGTGTCTGTTTCTTTAAGTACATTTACTTATATGTAATATTATGCTATATGTTATAAGTAAAGCATTTTTCATTTGTTGTGTTCTAGCCCCATCTACTGGTGAAAACTGTAAGAATCTGAAGTGTTCATTGGGTGTTATCCTATTGGCTAGTTCTTGGTCACATGGCTCAATAGGTGGAGCTATTCTCCAGCCTCTGTCTAGAAACAACTGGAATGAGCTGGTTCTGGCTGAGTCTCCTCTGAGGGAAGACATTATGTGGAGAATCTCTTCACCACAAGACTCCTCCTAGGCCCGAGGCCTAGAATTTCATCATTTCCTGATTTTTACAGCCAATATGCTGAAGGCTTCCTATCCTGACATTGTGCATCTCTTCAGACAGTAGGGCATACTGACTATATACCAGACCCTACTGCACGCAGATTGGGAAAGTTTGAGGGTCTCCTGCCCCACTGCAATATTAGTGGCTTTCATGCCATTGTCCACGCACCAGCCGTCCGCTCCCCGTAGCACGCTGGGCAACTGTCTTCATTTGCTTACAAGTACTGCATGTGTCTGAACTAGCAGTGAAATTAACCCCAGGACTCCAGGTCTGTACAATCTTATCATATCTACCCTCTAAACTCAAGAGACTCTGAACCTAAAGCATGCCAGTATTAATTCTGAAACAAATCGTGCACTTAAAGCTCTAGAACCCTAATTGCACTTCAGCATTCAACTCCAAGCTGTATTTGCCGTGGCCTACCCACAAGAGACTGTGAAACATATATTCCGTATTGATTTGCTTTGTTCCTGCTATATTAAAGCAACTGTTATCCCCAAGACCGTGTCTGAGGACTGTCCATCAGCTGTGGATACTGTGTGGGGGTGGATAGCAGGGAACATCTGGGCCCTTACACTACCATTGTCTATGTGGATATCTTTCACAGATTACGACAAACAACAATTAACCTTCCGGCCTTACAAGAGCTCCTAAAAGAAATACGCAACCCAGCAACACAATAAACCAGCAGCAGGAAGAAGCCAACAACAAAATTCACAATGCTACAAAGGAAGACCAGACAACTACACGAGCAAGAACATCACACACAACCTCAAGAAGAAGCCACACTGCAACACAAGAACGCCTTACTAACCCCAGAAGCAGAATCTCAGACACAACAGCCAGAAAAAGAGAATCTTCCACAAACTAAGGAGACATATTTTTCAATGATATTGCTAAATCACACAGTATACTGTAAATGCAGTTAGTTCCCAACAATATTTAGTTACATGTTAAGAAAGCACTCCAAAAAGCACAACGTAATAATATGTGGGGACAATATGGTAAGAGCCCCCACAATTGGCACAAACTCAATAACATGTTATGTATACAAGAGAACCAAGAGTTTTTCATGTGCAAAAAGTAGACAATTTTATTAAATACAGAAGGTGAGTAACCATAAAATCACATAAATCCACACTTTACAAAACCCAAAGCTGGGATGTACACCATATCAGGGCAAAGTCTTAGGTGACAATAATATAACATAGTAATGCACCCAATCCGGTGCATGTTATTAATACAATTCGATTCAATGTCAACCTATCAATACAAATGCCCCTCAGGACCCCATCATATTAAGGCAAATGCCATACTGTCTTTGGTATATCTACCGATCAGTGGTGGGGTGGTATAGCCCAGCCTGGTCTCAGGAAAGACCTCACAGAAGCGACGTACGTTTCGAATAACGATATGTTTAAAATCTTCATCAGGGTGGAGGTATTCTGAGCATCCATCCCTGAGCTCCGGTTTTTAAATGTACGCGCTGAGTCCGGCCCGGAGGTTCACACGCGGCGCATGCGCCGGCCGGCAGGCAAGTCCCGCGAGACCGCCGCCGTCACGTCACAACCGCGCACAGCGCGGGAGCACGGACGCGTCTCCATGACTCCCGCGCGAGCACGAGACGGCCAGACGGCGGCGATCAGGCAGGGACGAGTATGCGAGCAGGCGCACGCGCACAGAAACCCCCGGAACTCGTCAACAGCATGACAGAATGTACAAAACATCGTATTGCAGGAAATACAGAATCCACAGGTGCAGAGAAATGGCAGGCGTAGTGACATTGTTTATATCTTGTTCCACAAAAAGACATCCTTTCACATCTCTAGTAGTCCATGTGGGTGTCCTGTCACACTTCCACCAATGGCAGTATTTATTAGATCATCCTGCAATCACAAAGAGCATGAATGAGAACTCAGGGAAGGGCGGGCAGAATGGTAAAAATATTTAAAAGAGTATTAAAAGATGATAAGATTATAGGTGGTTAGGAGAGAGTGGTGGTGCCACAACAAATAGGTGAGACAAAGCAAGATATTTACAGGTTATCTGTCCCTGCAGAAATCATCCACAGGGCTATGTGCATTCTCATATATATGGGCATATATCCAGGCATTACAGGAAGGGAGAGTAACTCACGGCCTCATTGAGACCTCTAGGAGCCACAGTATCCAGGGTCACAATCCACTTCGTCTCACATTGTGCTAAACGTTTCCTCAGGTCACCACCCCTGATTCCTCCCACTATGGCGTCAATGCCTCTGACTTTAAGTTTGGAGGGATCACAGGAGTGGTGAGATCTAAAATGTCGCGGTAGTGTTTTTAAAACACTAGGATCTACCTATGATTTGGCCGCAGCAATATCCCTGACGTGCTCCCTGACCCTAACGCGGAGCTCACGGGAGGTGAGTCCCACATAGGTCAGGGGGCACGTACACGTAGCAAAATATATCACGTGTGTGGTCCCACACGTGATATATTGTTTAATTTGGAAGTTCTTAGATCCATCTGATGAATAAAAGGATGAGCTACGTAGAACATTGCTGCAGGCCACACAATGCCCACACGGAAAACATCCCTGTATGGGCGCACTTGAGCCGAATGGATTGGTCCTGGGCGGAATATAGTGGCTCCGTACCAGAATGTCTTTGAGATTTCTGGCCCTCCTAGAGGTCATCATGGGATTTTGGGTCAATACCTCCGCAAGTGCTGGATCAGTGAAGAGTACCGGCCAGTGTTTCTTCATGATCTGGCGCATAGTCTCCCACTCTTGGTTGTACGTCCCAATGAACCTCACTATACCATCCTGTTTTTTTGGCTTTATTGAGGTATTAATCAACAACTGTGCTCTAGAGGTCTTTTTCGCACGGTTATAGCCAGATTTTATACTCCTCATACTGTACCCCCTATCACGAAAACGATCTCTAAGGTCCACAGATTGTGCTTCGAACATGATGTCAGATGAGCATATCCGTCGCATCCTCAGGTATTGCCCGGTCGGGACGGCGCGAATTACAGATGGATTATGGGCTGAGGACGCATGCAGCAGTGCATTTACAGACGTCTCCTTACGGAAGACGTCCGTTTGGATCGATCTCCTATCATCAACAGTAATTAGTATATCCAGGAAATCGATCCTGCATCTGCTGCTTTTGTAGGTTAACTTAATATTAAATTTATTGGTATTCAATTGTCCCATGAACCTATTGAGTTGTTCCGCGTCACCCTGCCACACAAAAAGGATGTCATCTATGTATCGCAGCCAACACTGCACATGGGCGCAAAGCTCAGGGCCTCCGTCACCAAAAACTAGCCTCTCCCAGTATCCCAGAAAGAGGCCGGCGTACGAAGGCGCACAAGCCGCGCCCATGGCAGTGCCCCGCTGCTGCAAGTAAAAGACATCCTTAAAAACAAAAAAATTGTGTGACAGGGCGAAGCGGAGGAGCTCAATGATCAGTTCGCCCATATCGTCATCGCGACCCGACATCCTGAGGAAAAAACGGACCGCTCTGAGACCGTCCTCGTGAGAGATACAAGTATAGAGGCTCTCGATGTCAGCGGTGACCAAGATCATGTCATCCTCCACAAAGACACCGTCAATGCGACTCAGGACGTCCGTAGTGTCACGCACATAAGAGGGCAAAGCTTCCACCAAGGGTTTCAGATGATAATCTATGAATTTACAAATGGGGTCGCATAAGCCCTCCATGCCGGACACTATCGGCCGTCCCGGTGGGTTGACGGCGTCTTTGTGGATTTTAGGTAGGATATAAAATGTCGGTATCCTCGGATATTTATTATAGAGTCCATCAAACATGTTCTTGGTAATCAGGCCTTTCCCAAGAGCCTCATTCAGGATGGCAGCGAGCTCACTGGAGAATGCAACCAATGGACTTGAGGGGAGTTTCTTGTATGTCTCCCTATTGCGTAGCTGCCTAAGTACCTCCCTTTCATACTTTTCTATTGGTAACACCACAACATTCCCCCCCTTGTCGGCTGCTTTTATTATTATATCCTGGTATCCCTGTAGTTCAACCAGTGCTGATCTTTGCACCCGTGTCAAGTTGTCACGCCTGCATCTGGTTGGTATTTGTCGAAATTCGTCACACACCATCTTGGTGAATATATCTACAGCGGGACTCAGAGACAACGGGGGGAATTTTGTGGATCTGGGTAACAAAGCATGTGGGAATATACCTGTAGATGGTGGCTCCTGTTCTTGTAACAGATCCTCCAAGTTCCGGATGGCGTCCCTTTCCACCTGACTGTCAGACACTGTATTCCGCTTGTGAAAAAGTTTTTTTAAAATTAATTTACGAGAGAATAGGTTGAGGTCTTTCAAGGCTGTAAACAGATGAAAGGGGTTAGCAGGAGAGAATGTAAGACCCCGTGACAGCACCTCCACCTGAGCACCAGTGAGAACCCGTGTTGAAAGGTTAATTACCTGTAGCCTATTACCCTGCCGCTTGTTCTTTCCTTGGGCAGCAGGTGGACGGGCACGTTGCTTGACGCGCGCCCCAACCGTTTCGGCCATGGATGGGGAGCTCACTGATGCCTCAGAGGAGGAGTCGCCACATGAGGTTTCCGACACCAATGATGAGGATCGGGGTTTCTGGTTTTTAAAAGAATAGCCCCCTATGCGTCCTCTTGTTGTGTCCATTCTCCATTTATAAGCCCTTATTGTTGAGTAATCAGCAATATCCCTGTTTAATTTTTTAAACTTAAATGCCTTGATTTCCCGTTCCCATCTCTCCAACTCCTGGTTCATTTCAGAGTTGAATTGTGTCATGGCTTCAGGTGTACAGGTACCATTCAGATCTTTTTCTATGGATTCTAGTTCTGTCTCTAATGAAGTCAGGGTAGATGAATTGTGGTCCCATAATAGGCCCAAAAATCCACGGGAACACGTCTGAGCGAGTTCCTCCCATTTTGTTTTAAACCCTTCGTCATCTAGGGTGAAAGAGGGAAAGACCTGTACACGGAGGCCACGGGGCACTAAGTCTTTCTCAAGATATTTCCCCAAAAAGGCCTTATTCCACCACAATTTCGTTCTTTTTTTCAATAAATCTTTGTATCTCAGACACAATGTCTCACTTGATTGGGCACCACCACTTCCGCCACCTGATGCACCCCCTGTCTTCAACACATCATCAATTTGTGATTGCCAGGTATTGTCCCTGGCCCTAAAGTTCATGTTGGCTGGAGAGGTATCTGTGATGGACAGAAAATAAATGCAAGATAAGAAAGCACTCCAAAAAGCACAACGTAATAATATGTGGGGACAATATGGTAAGAGCCCCCACAATTGGCACAAACTCAATAACATGTTATGTATACAAGAGAACCAAGAGTTTTTCATGTGCAAAAAGTAGACAATTTTATTAAACACAGAAGGTGAGTAACCATAAAATCACATAAAATCCACACTTTACAAAACCCAAAGCTGGGATGTACACCATATCAGGGCAAAGTCTTAGATGACAATAATATAACATAGTAATGCACCCAATCCGGTGCATGTTATTAATACAATTCGATTCAATGTCAACCTATCAATACAAATGCCCCTCAGGACCCCATCATATTAAGGCAAATGCCATACTGTCTTTGGTATATCTACCGATCAGTGGTGGGGTGGTATAGCCCAGCCTGGTCTCAGGAAAGACCTCACAGAAGCGACGTACGTTTCGAATAACGATATGTTTAAAATCTTCATCAGGGTGGAGGTATTCTGACCATCCATCCCTGAGCTCCGGTTTTTAAATGTACGCGCTGAGTCCGGCCCGGAAGTTCACACGCGGCGCATGCGCCGGCCGGCAGGCAAGTCCCGCGAGACCGCCACCGTCACGTCACAACCGCGCACGCGCGGGAGCACGGACGCGTCTCCATGACTCCCACGCGAGCACGAGACGGCCAGACGGCAGCGATCAGGCAGGGACGAGCATGCGAGCAGGCGCACGCGCACAGAAACCCCCGGAACTCGTCAACAGCATGACAGAATGTACAAAACATCGTATTGCAGGAAATACAGAATCCACAGGTGCAGAGAAATGGCAGGCGTAGTGACATTGTTTATATCTTGTTCCACAAAAAGACATCCTTTCACATCTCTAGTAGTCCATGTGGGTGTCCTGTCACACTTCCACCAATGGCAGTATTTATTAGATCATCCTGCAATCACAAAGAGCATGAATGAGAACTCAGGGAAGGGCGGGCAGAATGGTAAAAATATTTAAAAGAGTATTAAAAGATGATAAGATTATAGGTGGTTAGGAGAGAGTGGTGGTGCCACAACAAATAGGTGAGACAAAGCAAGATATTTACAGGTTATCTGTCCCTGCAGAAATCATCCACAGGGCTATGTGCATTCTCATATATATGGGCATATATCCAGGCATTACAGGAAGGGAGAGTAACTCACGGCCTCATTGAGACCTCTAGGAGCCACAGTATCCAGGGTCACAATCCACTTCGTCTCACATTGTGCTAAACGTTTCCTCAGGTCACCACCCCCTCTGACTTTAAGTTTGGAGGGATCCCTCCAAACTTAAAGTCAGAGGCATTGACGCCATAGTGGGAGGAATCAGGGGTGGTGACCTGAGGAAACGTTTAGCACAATGTGAGACGAAGTGGATTGTGACCCTGGATACTGTGGCTCCTAGAGGTCTCAATGAGGCCGTGAGTTACTCTCCCTTCCTGTAATGCCTGGATATATGCCCATATATATGAGAATGCACATAGCCCTGTGGATGATTTCTGCAGGGACAGATAACCTGTAAATATCTTGCTTTGTCTCACCTATTTGTTGTGGCACCACCACTCTCTCCTAACCACCTATAATCTTATCATCTTTTAATACTCTTTTAAATATTTTTACCATTCTGCCCGCCCTTCCCTGAGTTCTCATTCATGCTCTTTGTGATTGCAGGATGATCTAATAAATACTGCCATTGGTGGAAGTGTGACAGGACACCCACATGGACTACTAGAGATGTGAAAGGATGTCTTTTTGTGGAACAAGATATAAACAATGTCACTACGCCTGCCATTTCTCTGCACCTGTGGATTCTGTATTTCCTGCAATACGATGTTTTGTACATTCTGTCATGCTGTTGACGAGTTCCGGGGGTTTCTGAGCGCGTGTGCCTGCTCGCATGCTCGTCCCTGCCTGTTCGCCGCCGTCTGGCCGTCTCGTGCTCGCGCGGGAGTCATGGAGACGCGTCCGTGCTCCCGCGCGTGCGCGGTTGTGACGTGACGGTGGCGGTCTCGCGGGACTTGCCTGCCGGCCGGCGCATGCGCCGCGTGTGAACTTCCGGGCCGGACTCAGCGCGTACATTTAAAAACCGGAGCTCAGGGATGGATGGTCAGAATACCTCCACCCTGATGAAGATTTTAAACATATCGTTATTCGAAACGTACGTCGCTTCTGTAAGGTCTTTCCTGAGACCAGGCTGGGCTATACCACCCCACCACTGATCGGTAGATATACCAAAGACAGTATGGCATTTGCCTTAATATGATGGGGTCCTGAGGGGCATTTGTATTGATAGGTTGACATTGAATCGAATTGTATTAATAACATGCACCGGATTGGGTGCATTACTATGTTATATTATTGTCACCTAAGACTTTGCCCTGATATGGTGTACATCCCAGCTTTGGGTTTTGTAAAGTGTGGATTTTATGTGATTTTATGGTTACTCACCTTCTGTATTTAATAAAATTGTCTACTTTTTGCACATGAAAAACTCTTGGTTCTCTTGTATACATAACATGTTATTGAGTTTGTGCCAATTGTGGGGGCTCTTACCATATTGTCCCCACATATTATTACGTTGTGCTTTTTGGAGTGCTTTCTTAACTTGCATTTATTTTCTGTCCATCACAGATTCCCCTCCAGCCAACATGAACTTTAGGGCCAGGGACAATACCTGGCAATCACAAATTGATGATGTGTTGAAGACAGGGGGTCTATCAGGTGGCGGAAGTGGTGGTGCCCAATCAAGTGAGACATTGTGTCTGAGATACAAAGATTTATTGAAAAAAAGAACGAAATTGTGGTGGAATAAGGCCTTTTTGGGGAAATATCTTGAGAAAGACTTAGTGCCCCGTGGCCTCCGTGTACAGGTCTTTCCCTCTTTCACCCTAGATGACGAAGGGTTTAAAACAAAATGGGAGGAACTCGCTCAGACGTGTTCCCGTGGATTTTTAGGCCTATTATGGGACCACAATTCATCTACCCTGACTTCATTAGAGACAGAACTAGAATCCATAGAAAAAGATCTGAATGGTACCTGTACACCTGAAGCCATGACACAATTCAACTCTGAAATGAACCAGGAGTTGGAGAGATGGGAACGGGAAATCAAGGCATTTAAGTTTAAAAAATTAAACAGGGATATTGCTGATTACTCAACAAAAAGGGCTTATAAATGGAGAATGGACACAACAAGAGGACGCGTAGGGGGCTATTCTTTTAAAAACCAGAAACCCCGATCCTCATCATTGGTGTCGGAAACCTCATGTGGCGACTCCTCCTCTGAGGCATCAGTGAGCTCCCCATCCATGGCCGAAACGGTTGGGGCGCGCGTCAAGCAACGTGCCCGTCCACCTGCTGCCCAAGGAAAGAACAAGCGGCAGGGTAATAGGCTACAGGTAATTAACCTTTCAACACGGGTTCTCACTGGTGCTCAGGTGGAGGTGCTGTCACGGGGTCTTACATTCTCTCCTGCTAACCCCTTTCATCTGTTTACAGCCTTGAAAGACCTCAACCTATTCTCTCGTAAATTAATTTTAAAAAAACTTTTTCACAAGCGGAATACAGTGTCTGACAGTCAGGTGGAAAGGGACGCCATCCGGAACTTGGAGGATCTGTTACAAGAACAGGAGGCACCATCTACAGGTATATTCCCACATGCTTTGTTACCCAGATCCACAAAATTCCCCCCGTTGTCTCTGAGTCCCGCTGTAGATATATTCACCAAGATGGTGTGTGACGAATTTCGACAAATACCAACCAGATGCAGGCGTGACAACTTGACACGGGTGCAAAGATCAGCACTGGTTGAACTACAGGGATACCAGGATATAATAATAAAAGCAGCCGACAAGGGGGGGAATGTTGTGGTGTTACCAATAGAAAAGTATGAAAGGGAGGTACTTAGGCAGCTACGCAATAGGGAGACATACAAGAAACTCCCCTCAAGTCCATTGGTTGCATTCTCCAGTGAGCTCGCTGCCATCCTGAATGAGGCTCTTGGGAAAGGCCTGATTACCAAGAACATGTTTGATGGACTCTATAATAAATATCCGAGGATACCGACATTTTATATCCTACCTAAAATCCACAAAGACGCCGTCAACCCACCGGGACGGCCGATAGTGTCCGGCATGGAGGGCTTATGCGACCCCATTTGTAAATTCATAGATTATCATCTGAAACCCTTGGTGGAAGCTTTGCCCTCTTATGTGCGTGACACTACGGACGTCCTGAGTCGCATTGACGGTGTCTTTGTGGAGGATGACATGATCTTGGTCACCGCTGACATCGAGAGCCTCTATACTTGTATCTCTCACGAGGACGGTCTCAGAGCGGTCCGTTTTTTCCTCAGGATGTCGGGTCGCGATGACGATATGGGCGAACTGATCATTGAGCTCCTCCGCTTCGCCCTGTCACACAATTTTTTTGTTTTTAAGGATGTCTTTTACTTGCAGCAGCGGGGCACTGCCATGGGCGCGGCTTGTGCGCCTTCGTACGCCGGCCTCTTTCTGGGATACTGGGAAAGGCTAGTTTTCGGTGACGGAGGCCCTGAGCTTTGCGCCCATGTGCAGTGTTGGCTGCGATACATAGATGACATCCTTTTTGTGTGGCAGGGTGACGCGGAACAACTCAATAGGTTCATGGGACAATTGAATACCAATAAATTTAATATTAAGTTAACCTACAAAAGCAGCAGATGCAGGATCGATTTCCTGGATATACTAATTACTGTTGATGATAGGAGATCGATCCAAACGGACGTCTTCCGTAAGGAGACGTCTGTAAATGCACTGCTGCATGCGTCCTCAGCCCATAATCCATCTGTAATTCGCGCCGTCCCGACCGGGCAATACCTGAGGATGCGACGGATATGCTCATCTGACATCATGTTCGAAGCACAATCTGTGGACCTCAGAGATCGCTTTCGTGATAGGGGGTACAGTATGAGGAGTATAAAATCTGGCTATAACCGTGCGAAAAAGACCTCTAGAGCACAGTTGTTGATTAATACCTCAAAAAAGCCAAAAAAACAGGATGGTATAGTGAGGTTCATTTGGACGTACAACCAAGAGTGGGAGACTATGCGCCAGATCATGAAGAAACACTGGCCGGTACTCTTCACTGATCCAGCACTTGCGGAGGTATTGACCCAAAATCCCATGATGACCTCTAGGAGGGCCAGAAATCTCAAAGACATTCTGGTACGGAGCCACTATATTCCGCCCAGGACCAATCCATTCGGCTCCAGTGCGCCCATACAGGGATGTTTTCCGTGTGGGCATTGTGTGGCCTGCAGCAATGTTCTACGTAGCTCATCCTTTTATTCATCAGATGGATCTAAGAACTTCCAAATTAAACAATATATCACGTGTGGGACCACACACGTGATATATTTTGCTACGTGTACGTGCCCCCTGACCTATGTGGGACTCACCTCCCGTGAGCTCCGCGTTAGGGTCAGGGAGCACGCCAGGGATATTGCTGCGGCCAAATCAGAGGTAGATCCTAGTGTTTTAAAAACACTACCGCGACATTTTAGATCTCACCACTCCTGTGATCCCTCCAAACTTAAAGTCAGAGGCATTGACGCCATAGTGGGAGGAATCAGGGGTGGTGACCTGAGGAAACGTTTAGCACAATGTGAGACGAAGTGGATTGTGACCCCGGATACTGTGGCTCCTAGAGGTCTCAATGAGGCCGTGAGTTACTCTCCCTTCCTGTAATGCCTGGATATATGCCCATATATATGAGAATGCACATAGCCCTGTGGATGATTTCTGCAGGGACAGATAACCTGTAAATATCTTGCTTTGTCTCACCTATTTGTTGTGGCACCACCACTCTCTCCTAACCACCTATAATCTTATCATCTTTTAATACTCTTTTAAATATTTTTACCATTCTGCCCGCCCTTCCCTGAGTTCTCATTCATGCTCTTTGTGATTGCAGGATGATCTAATAAATACTGCCATTGGTGGATGTGTGACAGGACACCCACATGGACTACTAGAGATGTGAAAGGATGTCTTTTTGTGGAACAAGATATAAACAATGTCACTACGCCTGCCATTTCTCTGCACCTGTGGATTCTGTATTTCCTGCAATACGATGTTTTGTACATTCTGTCATGCTGTTGACGAGTTCCGGGGGTTTCTGTGCGCGTGCGCCTGCTCGCATGCTCGTCCCTGCCTGATCGACGCCGTCTGGCCGTCTCGTGCTCGCGCGGGAGTCATGGAGACGCGTCCGTGCTCCCGCGCGTGCGCGGTTGTGACGTGATGGCGGCGGTCTCGCGGGACTTGCCTGCCGGCGCATGCGCCGCGTGTGAACTCAGCGCGTACATTTAAAAACCGGAGCTCAGGGATGGATGGTCAGAATACCTCCACCCTGATGAAGATTTTAAACATATCGTTATTCGAAACGTACGTCGCTTCTGTGAGGTCTTTCCTGAGACCAGGCTGGGCTATACCACCCCACCACTGATCGGTAGATATACCAAAGACAGTATGGCATTTGCCTTAATATGATGGGGTCCTGAGGGGCATTTGTATTGATAGGTTGACATTGAATCGAATTGTATTAATAACATGCACCGGATTGGGTGCATTACTATGTTATATTATTGTCACCTAAGACTTTGCCCTGATATGGTGTACATCCCAGCTTTGGGTTTTGTAAAGTGTGGATTTTATGTGATTTTATGGTTACTCACCTTCTGTATTTAATAAAATTGTCTACTTTTTGCACATGAAAAACTCTTGGTTCTCTTGTATACACAATATTTAGTTATATATAGTTACATCTTCATGTTAAACATTCACAATTTTTAAACAATAAAATTTATCTTTGCCAAAAAATATATTGTGCCTTCCTTTCATTATTAGTCAAAACTCATACATTAACTACACAATAAATTCTAGAATACCCAATGTGTTAGAATCGGGCCACCATCTAGTATATATATAATCTTAATGGCTGCATTTTGAACACGCCCCTCTCACGTGACAGAAATGACCCATACCTGGAAGGAGCCCATACAGTCTAGCATCTACAGAAGCCAAGCAGCACACAGAGGGGAGAAAAGATAGTAAAACCCGACCCACATATTAGCTATTCGGCAGCTGCTGCCAATCAAAAAGCAGTGCACTTTTTTAACTTTACTTGCCTGTATTTCAAAACCTATACATCCAATCTAACAACTAAAGGTATGTATAGAATCAGCATGGTAGTGCCAGTATAGAACTGGCTTTAGTTTATATAGGAAAATCCTGGTGATTGGTTCGCTTTAAAGTTCATTCTTATATTATAATGTCAATATATTACTAAACTATTATCTATGGCACTAATAAGTTCTATTTTTTTTGTAATTGGGTGACTGAGTAAAACAAAATATAATCTTCCATGGAGTTACAATGCTAAACTAATACAAAAGCTCCGTACAGTGCCTACAAGTAGTATTCAACCCCCTGCAGATTTAGCAGGTTTACACATTCGGAATTAACTTGGCATTGTGACATTTGGACTGTAGATCAGCCTGGAAGTGTGAAATGCACTGCAGCAAAAAAGAATGTTATTTCTTTTTTTATTTTTTTTTTAAATTGTGAAAAGTTTATTCAGAGGGTCATTTGTTATTCAACCCCTCAAACCACAAGAATTCTGTTTGGTTCCCCTAAAGTATTAAGAAGTATTTCAGGCACAAAGAACAATGAGCTTCACATGTTTGGATTAATTATCTCTTTTTCCAGCCTTTTCTGACTAATTAAGACCCTCCCCAAACTTGTGAACAGCACTCATACTTGTTCAACATGGGAAAGACAAAGGAGCATTCCAAGGCCATCAGAGACAAGATCGTGGAGGGTCACAAGGCTGGCAAGGGGTACAAAACCCTTTCCAAGGAGTTGGGCCTACCTGTCTCCACTGTTGGGAGCATCATCCGGAAGTGGAAGGCTTATGGAACTACTGTTAGCCTTCCACGGCCTGGACAGCCTTTGAAAGTTTCCACCCGTGCCGAGGCCAGGCTTGTCTGAAGAGTCAAGGCTAACCCAAGGACAACAAGGAAGGAGCTCCGGGAAGATCTCAAGGCAGTGGGGACATTGGTTTCAGTCAATACCATAAGTAACGTACTCCACCGCAATGGTCTCCGTTCCAGACGAGCCCGTAAGGTACCTTTACTTTCAAAGCATCATGTCAAGGCTCGTCTACAGTTTGCTCATGATCACTTGGAGGACTCTGAGACAAACTGGTTCAAGGTTCTCTGGTCTGATGAGACCAAGATCGAGTTCTTTGGTGCCAACCACACACGTGACGTTTGGAGACTGGATGGCACTGCATACGACCCCAAGAATACCATCCCTACAGTCAAGCATGGTGGTGGCAGCATCATGCTGTGGGGCTGTTTCTCAGCCAAGGGGCCTGGCCATCTGGTCCGCATCCATGGGAAGATGGATAGCACGGCCTACCTGGAGATTTTGGCCAAGAACCTTCGCTCCTCCATCAAGGATCTTAAGATGGGTCATCATTTCATCTTCCAACAAGACAACGACCCAAAGCACACAGCCAAAAAAACCAAGGCCTGGTTCAAGAGGGAAAAAATCAAGGTGTTGCAGGGGCCTAGTCAGTCTCCTGACCTTAACCCAATTGAAAACTTGTGGAAGGAGCTCAAGATTAAAGTCCACATGAGACACCCAAAGAACCTAGATAACTTGGAGAAGATCTGCATGGAGGAGTGGGCCAAGATAACTCCAGAGACCTGTGCCGGCCTGATCAGGTCTTATAAAAGACGATTATTAGCTGTAATTGCAAACAAGGGTTATTCCACAAAATATTAAACCTAGGGGTTGAATAATAATTGACCCACACTTTTATGTTGAAAATTTATTAAAATTTAACTGAGCAACATAACTTGTTGGTTTGTAAGATTTATGCATCTGTTAATAAATCCTGCTCTTGTTTAAAGTTTGCAGGCTCTAACTTATTTGCATCTTATCAAATCTGCTAAATCTGCAGGGGGTTGAATACTACTTGTAGGCACTGTATATACCGGAGACACAGACAAATGTGCACCAATGTTAATCTATGTTTGAGGTCACACGTGCGTTATTCCATAATGTCCGTGTGTCCATGTCCGTGATCCGTATGCGTTTCCGTTTTGCACGGAAGCATGTCCGTTTTCTGCACGGAGCATGCACACACGGACCCAATGAAAGTCTATGGGTATGTGCGCACACGTTAGTAAACACGTATGCATCTCCGTATGCTCCGTGCACGTTTTGTACTTTTTTCTAGCGATGTCTGTCATTCTTTCTTTTTCTGTGTATGTCGGTCAATCTCCCTCAGTCCGTCGGTCGGTCTCTCTGTCTTGTCTGTCCCTCTCTCTCTCTGTCCATGTCGGTCAGTCTCTCCCCTCTCTCATACTCATCGTTCCCCGATCACCGGCGTGGCGCTGCACAGCTGTTAAAAAAACTGCGGCGGATTTTACTATTTTGAAAAAGCCGGCCGCTCATTAATCAATCTCGTATTCCCTGCTTTCCCCGCCCACCGGCGCCTATGACTTGTTGCAGTGAGAGACGCCCCCACGCTGAGTGACAGCTGTCTCACTGCAACCAATCACAGCCCCCGGTGGGCGTGTCAATATCGAGCAGCAAAATAAATAAATAATTAATTTTAAAAAAACGACGTGCGGTTCCCCTCATTCAGATACCAGCCAGGGTAAAGTCAAATGGCTGAAGGCTGGTATTCTCAGGATGGGGAGCCCCACATTATGGGGAGCCCCCCAGCCTAACAATATCAGCCAGCAGCCGCCCAGAATAGCCGCATCCATTAGATGCGACAGTTCTGGGACTCTACCTGGCTCTTCCCGATTTGCCCTGGTGCGTTGGCAATCGGGGTAATAAGGAGTTAATGGCAGCAGCCCATAGCTGCCACTAAGTCCAAGATTAATCATGTCAGGCGTCTCCCCGAGATACCTTCCATCATTAATCTGTAAGTTACAGTAAATAAACACATACACCCGAAGAAATCCTTTATTTGGAATAATAAACACTAACAAATACCCTCGTTCACCACTTTATTAAGCCCGAAAAAGCCATCAATGTCCGGCGTAATCCACGGAGGTTCCGCGTCGCTTCCAGCTCTGCTACATGAAGGTGACAGGAGCAGAAGAAGAACACCGCCGCTCCTGTCAGCTCCACACAGCAACCGAGGTGAGAAGCTTGATCAGCGATAATATCACTCAGGATACTCGCGGCCACTGCTGGATCCTCCAACTGTGACTGCAAGTCGCCCGAGTGACAGCGATGAAGTCACAGGTGAGTTGCGGTCACGGGTGAAGGATCCAGCTAGCCGCGGGTAACCTGAGTGACAGCAGCGCTAATCGCGCTGCTCACTTCAGTGACTCATGGGAATAGCGGTCACCGGTGAGTCCTGCACGAGTGACCGCTAATCAGTATGTGGCACAGACAGAGCCGTGGCATGACAATGAAGTCGGGTGAAATTCACCCAAGTTCATTCTCATCGCGTGTCACTGTCTGCTGTGGGTATGTATCAATGTGCATTGTGCATTACACACGGAACATTTCACACGGAAAACACACGGACATGTCATTAACATATCTCACGCACCCACGGACATTCAACACGCACACAAGGCTAGCATATGCAATACACACGGATGCCACACGTACCATAAAAACAGACTTCACGAAAAACGGACCTGAAAAACGGACTGTATGACACGTGCGTGCTTTTCACAGATGTGTGTTGGAGGCCTTTTAATGACATTGAGGGTGCTGGTAGAGGACCTAGATGATTAGAATTGCATGCTATATACCTGCAATATCTTCCCTAACTCTCCCTTTTCTAAATACTTTTGTTAATTCCAAGCACTGAATCTTCACACCTTCTGGTTTGATATGCTAGGCTTTATTTCAGAGTTATTATTCTTCTTATTTGTTTTCACATACACAAAGTAATCTTTCTAAAAAACAATTGCTCTTCAATTAAAATCTTGCCTCATTTTCAGAATGGACATTGTAAGACAATGTTATACCAGCTTAATACGGCAAGTTTTATGAGACAAAAACCACATGAAAAAATATGATCAATTTTCGTGTTAACAGCATGTGCTCTTTCAATTTTAAAAACTGATCATGCAATGGATTTTTCAGATGATTGATACATTATTTTTAGCATAGTAATTACCACATTGTCGGTTCATGCAGCATGTAATAGAAAAAAAGATAATTCTGCCATCAAATAATTGCTAATCAATTTGTAAAGAATCTGTCTCTAAATTGTATACATAACCATGTCCTTTCTTGGTAAAAATAATGCATGAGTGCATTTGATTCAGTGCTTACTGGTGCTGGTCTCATTCACATATTTTCAAGAGCAAAAGGGTAGCAATGTTTTAAACTTATGACTTTCAGGCTCATATCTCACCTTCCAGTGCTGTTTTTTTATGTCCTGATGAAGGAGGTGGATGTCTCTGAAACGCGTAGACCTGTACAACAATAAAGGAATATTTTACTGAATATTTTCATGGTATATTAGCGTGGCATAGACCCGATTTCTTTTTCATCCCACTATAAGTGCAGCTTCGAACGTGAGACTATCTTCATGTTATAGACAATCATCTTGGCTATCTCATACATAAATTTGACTTGCAACTATTTAGCATATGATAAGTTAGACAGATTCTTGTTGAAAATATGCTTATAGTTTTGCTCATCAGTGTATGTTCTTAAAAATACACAGACGCTAAAGATGTAAGAAAAGAAAAAGGGTTAGAAATACCAGATTTCATGTTAAAATACAGGTAAACAGTGATCCATGTTACAGACTGTTGGTACATAATATGTTACAATAACTAATAAATACGGTCATGGTCAAAAGTGTTGGCATCTTTGAAATTGTCCCAGAAAATGATGTACCGTATTTGTTGGACTATAAGACGCACCGGACCATAAGACGCACCCTGGTTTTAGAGGAGGAAAATAGGAAAATATAATTTTAAGCAAAAAATATGGTCATGACACACTGTTATGGGGCGAGGATCTGCTGCTGACACTGTTATGGGCGAAATGTCTCCAAATTCTCTACTAAGGTACCCCATCCTGGTAATGATCCTCCTGCCTTTTATATGATCCCCATCCTTGTATATATGTCCATCATCCTGGTATGTGCCCACATCCAGGTACCATATATGCCCCCATTCAGGTATATGCCCACATCCTGATATGTGCCCCCATCCTGCTATATACCCCCATCCTGATATGTGCCTACATCCAGGTACCGCATATGCCCCCATCCTGCTATATACCCCCATCCTGATACAGTTAGGTCCAGAAATATTTGGACAGTGACACAAGTTTTGTTATTTTAGCTGTTTACAAAAACATGTTCAGAAATACAATTATATATATAATATGGGCTGAAAGTGCACACTCCCAGTTGCAATATGAGAGTTTTCACATCCAAATCAGAGAAAGGGTATAGGAATCATAGCTCTGTAATGCATAGCCTCCTCTTTTTAAAGGGACCAAAAGTAATTGGACAAGGGACTCTAAGGGCTGCAATTAACTCTGAAGGTGTCTCCCTCGTTAACCTGTAATCAATGAAGTAGTTAAAAGGTCTGGGGTTGATTACAGGTGTGTGGTTTTGCATTTGGAAGCTGTTGCTGTGACCAGACAACATGTGGTCTAAGGAACTTTCAATTGAGGTGAAGCAGAACATCCTGAGGCTGAAAAAAAAGAAAAAATCCATCAGAGAGATAGCAGACATGCTTGGAGTAGCAAAATCAACAGTCGGGTACATTCTGAGAAAAAAGGAATTGACTGGTAAGCTTGGGAACTCAAAAAGGCCTGGGCGTCCACGGATGACAACAGTGGTGGATGATCGCCGCATACTTTCTTTGGTGAAGAAGAACCCGTTCACAACATCAACTGAAGTCCAGAACACTCTCAGTGAAGTAGGTGTATCTGTCTCTAAGTCAACAGTAAAGAGAAGACTCCATGAAAGTAAATACAAAGGGTTCACATCTAGATGCAAACCATTCATCAATTCCAAAAATAGAAAGGCCAGAGTTAAATTTGCTGAAAAACACCTCATGAAGCCAGCTCAGTTCTGGAAAAGTATTCTATGGACAGATGAGACAAAGATCAACCTGTACCAGAATGATGGGAAGAAAAAAGTTTGGAGAAGAAAGGGAACGGCACATGATCCAAGGCACACCACATCCTCTGTAAAACATGGTGGAGGCAACGTGATGGCATGGGCATGCATGGCTTTCAATGGCACTGGGTCACTTGTGTTTATTGATGACATAACAGCAGACAAGAGTAGCCGGATGAATTCTGAAGTGTACCGGGATATACTTTCAGCCCAGATTCAGCCAAATGCCGCAAAGTTGATCGGACGGCGCTTCATAGTACAGATGGACAATGACCCCAAGCATACAGCCAAAGCTACCCAGGAGTTCATGAGTGCAAAAAAGTGGAACATTCTGCAATGGCCAAGTCAATCAACAGATCTTAACCCAATTGAGCATGCATTTCACTTGCTCAAATCCAGACTTAAGACGGAAAGACCCACAAACAAGCAAGACCTGAAGGCTGCAGCTGTAAAAGCCTGGCAAAGCATTAAGAAGGAGGAAACCCAGCGTTTGGTGATGTCCATGGGTTCCAGACTTAAGGCAGTGATTGCCTCCAAAGGATTCGCAACAAAATATTGAAAATAAAAATATTTTGTTTGGGTTTGGTTTATTTGTCCAATTACTTTTGACCTCCTAAAATGTGGAGTGTTTGTAAAGAAATGTGTACATTTCCTACAATTTCTATCAGATATTTTTGTTCAAACCTTCAAATTAAACGTTACAATCTGCACCTGAATTCTGTTGTAGAAGTTTCATTTCAAATCCAATGTGGTGGCATGCAGAGCCCAACTCGCGAAAATTGTGTCACTGTCCAAATATTTCTGGACCTAACTGTATGTGCCCAATCCTGCTATATACCCCCATCCTGATATGTGCCCCCATCCTGCTATAAAACTCCATCCTGGTATGTGCCCACATCCAGGTACTGTATATGCCCCCATCCAGGTATATGCCCACATCCTGATATGTGAACCCATTCTGTTATATACCCTCATCCTGGTATATGGCCTGCATCCTGTGGCACGCAAAAAATAAACATTTATACTCATCTTTCCTCGCTCCACGCAGCATTGCTTGTCTTTCTGTCTGTGCCAGCAGCAGCGCCGCTAACCTGTGTGGAGCCGTGCGCACGTGAGACATGAGGACATTGCGATGCTGCAGGGATCGGTGACCGGTGAGTATACTTATTCATTGCCCCCCATGTTGATGATGATACGCTGGGGCAGTAAATATAGCCACACATGATCACTCCAAGCTGTAGTTGCCAGGGATGATCACGCGGGTAGGCTGTTAATTATGTGCGCATCCCCCGCCCATCATCTCACCCACCTGTCAGTGCTGGCTTCAGCGCTGAGATGATGGGCGGGAGGATGCAGTGCATATGAAAAGAGGCTAATGAGTTGGCCAACATGGTCACGGTAGGCGCTGCTACAGCCTGCTCATGCCGCCGATGACCTGCTCCACCGCAGCACCCTCACTCGCCGTAGCATACATTCGGACGATAAGATGCACCTCCCCACTTTCCCCCAACATTTGGGTGAAAAAAAGTGCATCTTATAGTCCAAAAAATATTGTTGTTCTCCCAGACAATTATTGCAATTATATATTTTTTGTAGAACAATTTCATAGATGCAACACTTTCAATGCTGGCAGCATCAAAATCACATTTTAAACCAGATAAAAAGGGGAGACGTTGACACAATCTTTGTATTGTGTCTGTGTGTGCTACAGCATGGAGAACAAAAAGAGAAGAGAGTTCAAAGACTTGAAACCAAAATTGTTGATAAAAGTCAACAATCTTATGTTTGTTTTGCTGCCTCTGGCACTGGGTGCCTTGACTGTATGTAAGACATAATCAAAAATGAAGATTACTAAAGCATGATTGGTCGCAAATTAGTGCCTAGCATCAGAAAGCTAGGTTTGAATCCTAGGTCATGGATCTTCTAGTAAGACAATGACCCCAAACACATGTGAAGAAGCACCCAGAAATGGATGTAAACAAAGTGCTGGAGAGATTTGAAGTGACCAGTAATGAATCTAAATCTAATTGAACATCTATGGAGAGATCTTAAAATTGCTGTTAGGAGAAGGCACCCTTCAAAATTGAGTGACCCGGAGCAGATTGCAAAGGAAGAGTGGTCCAAAATAACAGTTGAGAGTTGTGAGAAGCTTGCTTTGTTGATAGTTACTGGAAGCGATTAATTTCAGGTATTTTTTCCAAGGGGTGTAAATTTTGTCCAGTCTATTTTTGGTGTTTTGGGTGAACTTATGTGAAATTTGCCTTTTTTTTTCTATGTTATTTTTGTTGCTCCAATACACACAAAAGAAATAACATGTGTACAACAAAATGTGTAATTGCTATAATTTTCTGGGAGAAATCCTTAATTTTCTGGAACAACTTCAAGGGTGCCAACACTTTCGCCCATGACTATATTGTCTTAAATGTAAAAAGATTAACCCTTACAGCTAATCTCATTAGTGAAAGAGAAAGGAAATATACTAGGATAGTCGTTTTAAAGGAATTGCCCTCTTTATATTACAAAATGTGTTGGGAACATGATTTTGTTGCAGTTACTAGTACATAAGACACCAATAAGTGTTTCAGTTCCTCCTTTTGTCATTGTTAGTGCAGCTTTCCTCTCAGACTGCACATTGTTCCTGTTTCCAAAATAGCTGCTGGTAGAGGAGCATATGACCAGGCAATAGATCTGTCCATCAGTACCTTCCAGTTAAAAAATACTGCGCATGGCAAGGCTGTTTGTTAGGCCTCATTCAGATGTCACATTTTTAACATAGAAGAAAAAAGGCTGTAGGTTAATTATTTATTTAGATCAGAGTTTCATCAGCCCCAGTGGTGCCCTTGCTGCATCCTGAAAAACAGGGTTACCCCTAGGCATACAAAGACTTCTATTTTCAACTTGTCATATTCTTTTGCATCATACAGAGATAGGCCATAATAGGCCTTTCGCGGTTCCCTGTTATGATATGTTGCCAGCACCTCTGCTCACTGCTACGGAGGTCTATCTCCTGCCATTTGCCATTGCTGTTCCTTCTGCTGGATCTGCTGTATGAGGAATCTGTTGGTTTACTGCTGTGCCTGCTGCTGCAGGACCAGTTGTTTGACAACCTCCTCCATGTTGTCTATTTTTACTCCTACAGCCGCTTTACCAGGACAAGTTTCCTTACGGCAGTCACACGTGCCCTTTGGGATTTTGCCAGAACTTCTGCACCAACTGTAAGGATCACAGCTCACTTAGCGGCGGAAGGCAATATAAAAAAATATCCAGAAGGCTTTATTAAAACTCCATAAAGCTAGTCACAAACATAGAAAATAAAGGGCCTTTTTGGCAGGAAAGCAGAATACACAATTCTTAGAATGAGACTACAATGTTATTTCAGCATAGAAGTCAAAGCATGGAGACAGGAGGACTTCTTACTTCCATAAACAGACAACACATTTTTTTACCTGGACTTTCTTATGTTCACCATACCATGCCCAGGGGAGGGTATATGTGAGTAGCCAGTCCCACCTTTTCTTCGACTGCTCGCAAACCGGGTACTGGCTATGCCCTATTAACACTCTCAGTACTATCCAAACATAGAGAAGAAAATCCAGCACCTGTAATCCGATCTTCAATTTACATAAAACATCCCTTTATTGGGAACATGTTAAAATATACATGTATAGCTCAATAGAAAATCCTTACGCGTTTCAGGTCATAGTGACCCTTACTCATAGGTAATATGTTTGAAATAAAGTGGACATTTATACAAACTTTGAAGAAGGGAAATGCAACACATGTGGAATGACTAAATTACAACAGCTGTGCCCATTAACTATTTCTTATCCCACAGTCAAAATCACAAAGAGGAGATTGAATATCTTAGAGGAATATAAATCTCAAATAACAAGGAATGCAATAGAAAAATACAATCAATGTAAATATAAATATGATTCCAGCACAAAATATTATATTAATGAAAATAACATTAAATATTACATAGAAATTGTTTGTCAGTATGAAAAACCACAAAACGTTTCCCATTATAATACAATATACACACTAGTATTCGTTTATGGCTTAAAATAAAATATTTGCTCAATTGCGTTATTTGTTCCATTATTAATTCATTCTAGTTAGGGAACAGTTCACATAAGCAGTAAAAATCCTCAAAATATGTGTGCTTATTCACTAGAAAGTGAATTGCAGGTTATTCCGATAATTAAATCCATCTGAGATATGGGACTACAGGGATTATATATACTATTTAATATTATCTAAAGGTACATTTTCTGCAGAAACAGCAAAAAAACAAAAAACAAACTCCTCCTTCTTTCTTTTATGAGTGTAGAGGCATGAAAAAACTGTTTGATTTTTCAATTTTTAATTTTTATTTAAATTGAAGATCAGACTACGGGTGCTGGATTTTCTTCTCTATGTTTGGATTTACCTGTGGAGGTGGACTGCCCTCTTCTTCCATGAACCCTGATGGAAGAGTTGTATAGTAAATGTCAGGCTGAACCTTCTGCTTAGTGTGAATACTGTCAGTACTATACTGTAGGTACTGGAGCCTGCGTCTGAACTTACATCACTGAGGATAACCACCTCTGTGATACATATCTCCCCTCCATGACATGTCTAGCAGCCATTTTACAACCCATAAACTTGTCTTGCTGACCAGCAGAAACCTATGGACACGCATTCTAAAAACTTTCTCAGAATGAGACTTGATAGGAATCGATGGGCATTGTGGGACATTACCTTTTGGTGAACAAGAGAAGATGTGGAAGGAGTCTTTTTTTAAGAAAAAATAAATATTTTTTCCAGTCTCTCTTTATTTTAACCATTCACTTGCCAGGTTTGTAATGGAGGTATCTCATAGACCCCCTTGCATTACTAACCTCTGGCCTTGATGTCAGCTATAAATTCACAGCTGACCCTAACAACATTAACTTTTAACCTGATTACCACCGCACCAGGCCAATCTGGAAGAGCCTGATAAAGATCCAGATTTGGTGCATCTAAGTGATGTGCCACCTTTGGGCAGCTGGCGGCTGGGATAATTAGGCTGGGAAGGACAAAATATCCATGGCCCTTCCCACCCTGATAATACCAGCCCCTAGTGGTCTGCTTTACCTTGGCTGGTTATTGAAAATGAGGGGGACCCCACTCCATTTTTTAAAAATTATTTATCAACGTAATTTAAAAACAGGGTGTGGGATTACCTCTATTTTTGATAAAAAGTCAAGGTAAAGCAGATCACTGGGGGTTGCAGCTTGTAGCTTTTTTTCACATGCTATTATTAAAAATAGGGTAGGAACCTTTTTAATTTTTACACTAGCACAGCTGACTGACTGTAACCAATCACAGATACTGGCAAAGAGTGTGGGCAGCAGGGGGTGTGTATAGCATGGCTGCAACCAATCAGAGACGGTAGCACAGATTGTGGGTGGGGGAAGCAGAGAATAATCATATGGTTTAATGAGCGGGCTAGAACAGAGTCTAACTGCTGTCTTATCTTCAGAGGAACACAGTATATATAATTGTTCTGATTTCACCCCAATTTTACTGCCTTTTGCAGCCCCCTTGCCCTTATTACAACCATTTTACAGCCATTTTACAGCACAAACTTTCGGGTCCCCATTAAGTGTTATGGAGTTTGTTGTCCAGGGTCAAGTTCGGATCAAATCCGGTTCAAATCCGGTTCACGAACAAAACTTTTTTTTAAACTCCTGCCAAACTTGATCATCCACAGGTCCGCTCATCTCCAATCAGCAGTGCAACTGCAATTTTACTCATAAAGATAAAGAAGAACTCTCATTATAGGTAGCTACAGATGAGGCTGCATGTAAGCTTCACTGTTTGGCTATACAAGTAAACCTGACTTCAAAGCAGTTAGCGTGCAGTCATTCTTTTGCCTGTCTAAATAAATAAAAAACAGCATGTCATCGCTAAACGTAGACACAACTACAGTAAATTGCAATTAAAACTGATATAAAGTATCAACGTTTGGAATATGCTAAATATTCCTATTTACTGGCCAGATTTAGTTTGTTTGTTTTATGTGAAAATAAATATTATCCAAACACTTAAACATTCCTTAAATATTTTATGAAAAATGTAATAAATAATTAAAGGAAACCTGTCAGTTTTGAAATGATATGCATAGGTTACAGAGCAGGAGTAGCTGAACAGCTTGATATAGAGGTTTGAGGGAAAATATTCAATATAACTTTAGTCTATGAAATATCTTATTATTATTATTATTATTATTATTATTATGGCCTCATCAGTAAAGGGGGTGGTCCCTATTCACACCTTTTCACAATACAAGTGTGCAGGGCCGGCTCCAGGTTTTTGTGGGCCCCGGGCAGAAGAGTCTCAGTGGGCCCCATCCACACGCAGACACGCACATACACATACAGGCCTATGTACATATACATATTTGAAGACAAACTCACAAAAATACTTATAAACAGACAAATCTATACAGAGTCATATACAGTGATATACATAGATACATATCATACATGCATGCTGACACATTCCCGCTTGTCTCCATCCAGCTCCTCCTGGGCATGTGGCTGTGCTGCATGATGGTCGTCACTATCAGACATGGCCGCGTACAGTGCACACTGACACTGCTGTATATACATCACAGGTGTGGCTGGGGGCTACAATATATACATCACAGAAGGAGCAGGGGGGCATAGACATTACTGGAGGGCATAGATGTTACTGGAGTAGCAAACAGCTCTGGGGGTATACACATTACTGTGGTGTGTTGCATAGTGCTCTAGGGGGCTGCACATACGGCTCTGGGGGGGCGCACAGATGGCTATGGGGGGCCACATACAGCTCTGATCCATACATACACACACTCACACAGCTCTGCTACACACACACACCCTGATAGCACTGTTGCACACATCTCTGCTGCATATGTACAGACACACACACAGCTCTGCTGCATATATATATATATATATATATATACACACACACACAGCTCTGCTGCACACATACACATCTCTGCTCTCTGCTGTCCAAAGACAATATATACACACAGCCTCGCTGCACACACATCTCTGCTGCACTGCCCTAACTGCACAGAGTACAAAGTACTGTAAATACACACTCTGCTGCCTTAACAGTATATATACACACATCTCTACTGCACACATACATACATCTCTACTGCACACATACACACATCTCTACTGCACACATACACACAGCTCTGCTGCAGACAGACAAAGCTCTGCTGCACACAAAGCTCTGCTGCACACACCCGGCTCTGCTGCACCCAGACACGCACTCGACTTCTGCTGCGCCCAGACATGCACTCGACCTCTGCTGCGCCCAGACACGCACTCGACCTCTGCTGTGCCCAGACACACACTCTGCCTCTGCTGCACCCAGACACGCACTCTGCTCCACCCAGACACGCCCTCTGCTTCACCTAGACACCCACTCGGCTCTCCTGCACCCAGATATGCAGTCTGCTCTGCTCCACCCAGACAAACACTTGGTTCTGCTCCACCCAGACACCCACTCGGCTCTGCTCCACCCAGACACCCACTTGGCTCTGCTCCACCAAGACACCCACTTGGCTCTGCTCTACCCAGACACGCACTTGGCTCTATTACACCCAGACACGCACTCGGCTCTGCTCCACCCAGACACCCCCTCGGCTCTGCTCCACCCAGACACCCACTCATCTCTCCTGCACCCAGACACACATTCGGCTCTCCTGCACCCAGACACACATTCGGTTCTCCTGCACCCAGACACACATTCGGCTCTCCTGCCCCCAGACACCCACTCGGCTCTGCTCCACCCAGACACGCACTTGGCTCTCCTGCACCCAGACATGCACTCGGCTCTGCTCCACCCAAACACCCACTCAACTCTCCTGCACCCAGACACACACTCGGCTCTGCTTCACCCAGACACATACTCGGCTCTGCTCCACCCAGACACACACACTGTTGTAGTTATCTCCTTACAATGCAGGGGGTTGTAGCTTATGATCTGACATCTGAGAAATGTAAACACGCGGCTCTGGGGGCCCCACACACACGGCTCTGGGGGTCCCGAACACACAGCCACACAGCTCTGGGGGCCAGGACATACCTCTCGGAGGGGGGAAACCTATACAACCCACTGGGGTCCATAAATTGGGGGGCGGGGACTCAGAGCACATACAGATCGGGTGGAGTGGAGGGGTGTAGAACATACCGCTCAAAATTACTGGAGGAGAGGGGGCCCACACAGCACCGGAGGGCAGTGCTGTGCTGGGGGTAGCTGGCTGGCACTGCACCTCCTTCATCTGTGCTGTGGGACTGGAGAAGGAAGTCGCGCGGTAGCTCTGCCCACACATGAAGTTCAAACCAGGAGGATGCAGCACCTTAAAGGGACGGCAGCCTCAGTTTCCTGCCAAGGACTGGTGTCCCCGGCACTCACGAGTGGGCCCCCCCGGCTGTCCAGGGCCCCGGCATTTGCCCGGGTTTGCTGCGTGGTGACGCCGGCCCTGCAAGTGTGCCTACTGTAATAGCTGCCAATTAGTGATGGGCAAACCCGAACTGTACAATTCAGAGTCCATGCACGGACTCTGAACACGGCTCTCTCGGGGATAGTGTTGAGCGGATCCGAACTGTAAAAATCCGGATCCGCGCGGTTTCAGCGTCCGATCCGGGTCCGACCCGGACGCGGGAATCCGGTTGCACGATCCGGGATTTTTTTTTTCTCTCTCTCTCTCTTTTCCCAGATCCGCTCCCCATTCACATACATGGGTCCGGAACGGATCCGGACTTCTTTTCCAACCCGCGACAGATCCGCCATACCCGGATTATTAGAAGTCCGCTCAACTCTACTCAGGGAAGCTTGTGTTACTGTTTGGGTTTGGCCACCCAGATAAAAATAAATTAAAAAGGAAGCAAAATGTGGATTAAAGCAGGACAATTATACTCAACTAGTTATGCGCAGCTGTCACTATTTCCAGGTCCGTTCATTAAACTTCATGAATATTCACTGCTTCTCCTACCCACCCTCTGTGACAGTGTCTGTGATTGGTTGCAGGAAGACTGCACTCCCATGCTCTGTGCTGGCATCTGTGATTGGTTGCCCCCATACTACCTGTCTTTGTCCCTGAAGTAGAGTGCAAAAATAAGAGTTGGAAAAAATTACATGTGGTGCCCTATATATTGATACCCATTGCAGATAAAGCAGACAGCTACAGGCTGCAGCCCCCAGCTATGTGCATTATCTTGGCTGCATATCAAAATACTAGTGAACGCATGCATTTTTTTAAAAAAATATTGAAATAAATAATTAAAAAAAACAAAGTGAGGTCCCCCTCAATTTTGATACTTAGTCAAGATAAAGCAGACCGTTGGGCGCTGGCATTTTCAGACTGAGGAGGCCCATAGTTATAGAGACCTCACCGCCTAGATATAGCAGCCTGCAGCCACCCAAGAATTGGCACATCCAATAGATGCGTCAATCCTGGCACTGGAGCCCTGGAGCGGTTGCAATCGGGTTAATATATAGGGTTAATGACAGATGTGATTTGTCAAAAAGCCCTAGATTAGTAATGGTTAGGGGTTTATGAGACCACCTATTACTAATCATGTAAGTAAAAAAATAAACACAAAACACTAAGAAAAATCCTTTAATTAAAGAGGTTTTCAATATCTTTAATTTGTTAAACAAATTTAAAAAAGCATACTTATCTCCCTTACCACTCTTTCGCTTCCTGTCAAATGCTCTTTTCCCAGCAATGACACAATATTCTTTGTCACGGTATCACTGTAGCCTTCAAAGTTCCATCAGAATAATAGAAGTTGCAACCAATCACCGGCTGTTGTACATAAATAATATCTGGAAATCACTGGCGGAAATACTACTTGGGAAGAAAGAGTACTTGCTGTACGGGATGTAAGAATGACATTTTTAATTTCTTGTGCAAATTAAGGACATTCAAAATCGCTTTTCTACTACGTAGAGGATAACCCATGTAAAGCTTGTTGATGTGTTACTGCATTACTTAGAACAAATATACTATATCAATTTATAAAGGTGTTACTGGTATAAACCATGCAGGGGGAGAATGGGGCACCGAAAAGCAAACAGTGTTTCACAATAAGAGACAATGATTCCTCTATTCCTGTATTGCCTTGGCTACAACTCCCAGAAACCCTGGCTCTCCCCTGCAACCTAGAATAGGAGGAACAGCAAAAGAGAAAAGGATGGATTGGCTGAGTGAGTTGGGGCAAAAAAAAAATTAACCCCTTCACGATGGGGCCAATTTCCGTTTTTGTGTTTTTATTTTTTATTTCCCTTGTTCCCATAGCCATAAATTTTCATTTTTCTGTCCACACAGACATATGAGGGTTTGTTTTTTACATCACATGATGAACTTTAAAATGTCACCATGCATTTTACCCCATAGGTAAATACCTAGAAGTTGTGAAAAGAATGCAATTCTGCCATTGTTTTTTGGGAAATGCTTTTATGGTGTACATTTTGCAGTAAAATAACCACGCTCTATGATTTTCCTTATAAGGGTTCAGTTCCACTTGCGTTTTGCACAGACGAGGGCAATCCTATAAAACATCGGACTGCTCTCTCTAGTGCAAAACAATGGGGGAATGTCCATCTGCAATTGATTTCTCACGCCATAAAGGCATGTGGAATGAATCGCAGAATGCTACGTTTGGTAGCGAGTCTTGGCTCACGCACCCCCATACAAGTCTATGGGAGAATGTGAAAATTCACATTGCACTCACATGTCACCTGAGTGCAGTGAGATATTGTGAGGGCCAGGGAGGACAGGAAGGCCCAGGAGGTGGATCCACTGGACCAGGCACCCCACCTGGAGGGCAGGGTACACGGTAGTTGGAGCACTAGCGTGGCAGGAACGGGAAGAACCAGGTCACCAGGGTCATGGAGTCCCATAGGACAGTACAGGAACAGGTGCAGGTATCAGGAAGCAAATACAGGACCAGGTCACTAGGGTCACAGCGTACTTTAAGGCAGTAATACAGGAAACAGGAACAAAAGGACCTGAGCACCTAGCTCACAAGACAAAGCAAAGAAACACAAGCTACAATCAGGCCCAGCCCACATGGCAAGGTCAGTCCTAGATACCCAGCACAGCCTCAGGTCATTTCCTGTTGCAGCAGTGCTGGGCCTATAAGACCAGGTGAGTGGGCGCGGCCCGGTCCTATACAGAGGCATCAGTCAGAGTCAGACTCCTGAAACCTGGAACAGGACTCAGGGGAGCAAGAGCGGGAGCGCCAGGCGTGACCGGTGGACGCATGGACTGGACCAGTAAGCAAGGAGCGGTGGTGCGATGGCGAGACTGGATCAGTGGGTACGGAGCAGTGCCATGCAGGTGCAACCGGATCAGTGGGTACGGAGCGGTGCCTGGATGGTGAAACCGGCTCAGTAGGTAAGGAGCACTGCTGGGACACCGGGAGCGTGACAGATATACGCAGAGACAGGCAGTGGAGGAGATGGGGATAAAGTGTTCTTTCCCTCTTCTCCGCAGCTGTGATACGATCACAAGATCAGATCACAGTCACATGACCCTCGGCTCACACTCGCAGAAGAGGGTCATTAGCATATCACTTCTGATGCTCTTGCACGCTAGTGGAACCGTACCCTAAGTATGATTACCAAATATGTTGATTTTTTTTATTATTTTAGTGGTGAAAAAATTGAAATTTGCAAAAAATAATTTAAGTTGTATCACCATTTTCAAAGACTCATAACTAGAGTTGAATGCGGTTCGTGGTTCTCCAGTTCGCGGTTCGAGTGATTTTGGGGGGTGTTCTAGATCGAACTAAAACTCGAGCTTTTTGCTAAAAGTTCTGCAGCTCGAGTTACGTTCGAGAACGGTTCTATCAGCAAAAGTGTGACTTTTTACAGCTACAGTGTGCAGGGAGCCATCGCTGGCAACCTGTGGTAAGCTGGTAACCAAGATAAATATCGGGTATCCAAGCAAAGTGCTTTGGTTAGTAACCCGATATTTACCCTGGTTACGTGTGCAGGGAGCCGATACTTCCCCGCTCGGCTCGCTGCGCCCCCTCCTGCACTCGGCATGTACACACACACTCACACTCACCTGTCCCCAGCCATGCAGTCCCCGGCACTGACGTCCTCAGCGCCACATGGCCCCGCTAGGCTACACCCACCTCGCACTCTGCCACACGCACACATGGCCCTGCTAGGCTCCACCCACTTTGCACTCCGCCGCCCGCACACATGGCCCCGCTAGGCTACACCCACCTGGCACTCCGCACACATTACCCCACTTGGCTCCACCCACCTGGCACTCCGCACACATTACCCCACTTGGCTCCACCCACCTGGCACTCCACACACATTACCCTGCTTGGCTCCACCCACCTGGAACTCCGCACACATTACCCCGCTTGGCTCCACCCACCTGGCACTCTGCACACATTACCCCGCTTGGCTCCACCCACCTGACACTCTGCAAACATTACCCCGCTTACCTCCACCCACCTGGCACTCCGCACACATAACCCCGCTTAGCTCCACCCACCTGGCACTCTGCACACATTACCCTGCTTGGCTCCACCCACCTGGCACTCTGCAGACATAACCCCACTTAGCTCCACCCACCTGGCACTCTGCACACATTACCCTGCTTGGCTCCACCCACCTGGCACTCCGCACACATTACCCCGCTACGCTCCACCCACCTGGCACTCCGCACACATTACCCCGCTTAGCTCCACCCACCTCGCACTCCGCACACATTACCCCGCTCGGCTTACCTGCGGTGATGAAATCCTGCCCCCCGACCTCAGCGCTGCCACTGTCCTCCATGGCCGCCACTTGTCACATCTCCTATCGCTTCCGACCCGAGACTGTGACTAGCGGTAACGTCTCAGGCTCCCGCGATACTTGGCCGTGAAGGAGGGGTCATTGAAGTCAGTGACAGCTCTGCTATGAGCAGTGCAGGAGATCGTCACCGCAGGTAATGTACCTCGCACCTGACAGCAGCACTTGGCATGCCCTGCAGTAACCTGGGCTGACCTATTGATGTTAGCTCAGGTCACTGCATTGCTTTTCCCAGCCAATGGGGAACATTCTGTTCTTCATTGACTGGGACATTGACTATGGTATGGATCGTCATGGGAACCACTTGGATTACAGCAGACCTGGATTTGTTTTTCTTTCTAATAAATTGGTGAAAGAGGGAATGCTTTGGAGAGTGTTTTTTCAAATAAAAATGTGTTTGTCGTCTATTTTTTTTTTTGTTTTGTACTGACTGGGTTGGTGATGTCGGGTATCTGATAGACGCCTGACCCCAGGGCTTGATGCCAGGTGACATTACACATCTGGTATTAACCCCATATATTACCCCGTTTGCCACTGCACCAGGGCACGGGATGAGCTGGGGCGAAGCACCAGGATTGGCGCATCTAATGGATGCGCCACTTCTGGGGCGGCTGCGGCCTCCTATTTTTAGGCTGGGGAGAGTCCAATAACCATGGACTTCCCTAGTCTGAGAATATCAGACCCCAGCTGTCCGCTTTACCTTGGCTGGTAATCCAATTTTGGGGGGACGTGTGTTTTTTTTAATTATTTATTTAATTTAAAATAACAACGTGGGGTGCCATCAGTTTTGGATTACCAGCCAAGGTGAAGCTGCCAGCTGTGGTCTGCTTTACCCTAGCTGGCTACAAAAATAGGGGGAACCCCACGTCATTTTTTTTTAAAATGTATTTGTTTTTTTTGGTAAATACAAGGCTAAGCACCCCTTAGTGCCATATGAAAGGCACCAAACGGTGCAAAATTACAAAATGCAGGAGAGTGGGACATGATGTGTCTTTCTGCCATTATAATGACAGAAAAGACTGATATGAAGTGTACAAGAACAGGAAAATCACAAGAGCGCTCTACGCTGTGAAAAGCAGTAGAAAATGGCACTGGAGTGAACATGTGACCACCTCATGTAGGTTGAAGCTATGGATCCTGGGTAAATTTATGTATTTTCCCTCGCAGTACGCAAAAAAACGTAAGGCGGACGGATGACAAACGGATGACATACTACGGACCATATATGGACTGGAAACGGATGCCACACGGATGCACCCGTGAAAAAAAAGGACCGTTTTTTGCGGACCGAAAAAATGGATCGGTCATGTGAATGTAGCCTTATTCTGATCTGCTGTTTATAAACAGCAGGCATAAATAAGTGAATAGCGCCCCCAGCGTCAGAAAATCTCCGGGGTTTCAGGGGGGAGCTGAGACCCTGGGGATCATGATTCAGGCTGGTTTTTCCGGTCCCCGGTCACGTGATCACCAGTATACACCGTATACCGATGATCACGTTACAGTAAATGACAGCGCCAGTAAAAAATTATTTATCTCCCATCTGGCATGAACAAACATGTTAGATGGGAGATAAATCTCCTCCCCAGTCCCCTCCGGTCCCCCGCTGTCACCAAAGTGCCCCCCCCTCCCGGAAATCCAAGATGGCCACGCGCCCAGCAGCGCGCCGGCCACATTCACCCTACTCCTCTGATTTCTGTTGCTTGTGCCATAACACATGCAACAGAAAACACCTCCCCAGGCCCTGCCAGGTCACCCCCTATAACCCCACCGGTGTTCCCCGGTGTCCCACGGTACCTGTGCAGCGTTGATCCCCCGAGGCCCGCTCCTTCACAATAGACCGTGCCGCATGCACAGAGCGGCTGTCAGCTCAGCTTCCTGTGTTCACACACAGTAAGTGGTGGTAAACATGCATCTGTAAGCTACTGCAATGCCCTGCTCATGAGGTAAGGAACATAATTGATCAGGAGAGCTATATTACATTTCCAAATGGAGGTATTTGATTTTATAGTTGCCCTGCTGAACGACTACGAAACACGAGAGTCCGTTATACGCCAAAAGAAAACATGTCTAAATAGCGAGCTCTGTTGTTTAGTATTCATTCAGCTGGATAACTGGACTATCCCCCAATAAATAGTAGGTAGAATAGCAATAATATCAGCAAATATAATGAAACTGACTAGTAAATAAGGGAAACAAAAAAAATAAAGAACACCCGAATTATGTTTTTTTGGTCACTGCAATAACACGAAAAAAATGCTGTAACAAACAATAAAAAACCGGTCGCGGTTCGGCTCGAGCTTGGTTCGCCGAACGGAGGTCGGTTCGAGTTCGGTTCGGCGAACCACTAGAACCCCATAGGAAACATAGGAAGGCAATCACAAACACATAAAAACACATTATAAATGTACACATACAGTTAATAAACATTGCCATAACACTAACCGGTGCCCGCGATGCGTCCTGCTCTGTCTCCCGTCCGTTTTCCATCGGTAATCGCTGCGTCCTCTCGGTAACCAGCAGTGATGCAGGACCTATCGTGATGTCAAAATAGCCATGTGACCAGTCACATGTCTATTATCTCATTGGCTACAGACTGGTCACATGGCTTTGACGTCATGTCCTGTCCTAGGTCCTCTCATTGCACTCCCCGGTACACGGTGAACGTTTGTGTATCGCCGTGTATTGGCTAGATGGTCTGGCACACAGTTGACTCCCCGTTCTGCTTCCCCGTTCCATTAGGGACCGGCTGACACAGCCGGTCAATAACGGAGATTACCATTGCCATAGCAACGCGCATGTTAGCGGTGACGTCACCGCTAACAGCGGCACCGGGAATCACATGAATGAACTCGAGCCTTTTGCTAAAAGCTCGACAGTTCGAGTAACGTTCGAAAATGGTTCGAGCACCAAAAGCGTGGCTTTTAACAGCTAGGTGTGCAGGGAGCCATCGCTGGCAGCCTGCGGTAAGCTGGTAACCAGGGTAAATATCAGTATTGCGCTTTGTTTAGTAACCTGATGTTTATCCTGGCTACGTGTGCAAAAATCCCTGAAAGCTACACAGAAGCACTTCCGTGTGACTTCTGTCGGATGCGCTGTAGCCTGTGTCCCGCTCCAGCTCCAGCCACGCGGCTGCCCGCTCAGCAGTGTCTGCAGCTGCCCGCACTATACGGTGTCCACAGTTTCCCACACTGCAGTGACAGCAGCTGTAGGGATGACAAGCGCTGCCGTCAAGAGGTTAGTGAAGTTCCATACCTGTGGTGCGGTGCGGTGATGAAGTCCTGCCCTCCTAACGTCAGCGCTGTCACTGTCCTCCATGGCCGCCGCTTGTCACATCTCCTCTCGCTGCTGGCCCGAGACTGTCACTAGCGGTGATGTCACAGGCACCCGCGATACTTGGTGTTGAAGATGGCGGTCATTGAACTCAGTGACAGCTCTGCTATCAGAAGTGCAGCGATCGCCGCAGGTAATATACCTCGCTATCCTCCTGACATCAGCACTTGTCATGCCCTGCAGTGACAGCTCTGCTATCAGGAGTGCAGTGATCACCGCAGGTAATGTACCTCGCTATCCTACTGACAGCAGCACTTGTCATGCCCTGCAGTGACCTGGGCTGACCTATTGATGTTAGCTCAGGTCACTGCATTGCTCTCCCAGCCAATGGGGAACATTCTGTTCTTCATTGACTGGGACATTGACTATGGTATGGATTGTCATGGGAACCCCTTGGATTACACCAGACCTGGATTTGTTTTTCTTTCTAATAAATTGGTGAATTTTTTGGGGAGTGTTTTTTCAAATAAAAATTTGTTTGTTGTCTATTTTTTTTTTTATTACTGACTGGGTTGGTGATGTCAGGTATCTGATAGACGCCTGACATCACGAACCCCAGGGCTTGATGCCAGGTGACATTACACATCTGGTATTAACCCCATATATTACCCCGTTTGCCAACGCACCAGGGCACGGGATGAGCTGGAGCGAAGCCCCAGGATTTTCTCATCTAATGGATGCGCCACTTCTGGGGCGGCTGCGGCCTGCTATTTTTAGGCTGGGGAGTCCAATATCCATGGACCTCCCTAGTCTGAGAATATCAGACCTCAGCTGTCCACTTTACCTTGGCTGGCTCCCTGGTACTTAAGGACCCATGATGTACCCAGTACGTCATGGCGAAATCGCGGCCCTGGAGGCTGTGATCGCTTTGCAAGTACCTTAGATTCGGGGAGGAGGGGACTTCTGCCTGACCTCAGGAGGGGTGGTGTCTCCTCCCCGGACCTACGGAGGCTATGATTGGCTGACGAACGCCGCTCAGCCAATCACAGCCACTGTAATGTTTAGCCATTAAAAATGGTTGAAACATTGAAATCCAGCCAAGATCAGTGCAGCTATAGCACCGATCATTGGCTAGAGCTGGGTGACGAGTTTCACTCGCCCCCAGATCTGATTGGAGAGACCGGCCTTGTGACCGATCTCTCCAATCACTGTGGATCTGGGGCCAGAGACCACTCCCTCACCTTCACTCCAGCATCTGTGGAAGCGGAGGAGAGTGATTGGTAAGTTACAGCCACTGCCCCCTTTCAGCCGCCGCTGCCTCCCCCACTCATTACTACAGGATGGGGACAAAGCGCGCACATTACTATGGGATGGGGACAAGGCTGGGGACATTACTATAGGATTGGGACATTACTATAGGATTGGGACATTACTATAGGATGGGGACATTACAAGGATGTGCACAAAACTATTGGATGGGGACATTATTACTGTAGAATGGGGACAAGGCTGTAGACATTACTATAGGATGGGGACAAGGTGGGCACATTACTATAGGATTGGGACATTACTACAGGATAGGGACATTACTACAAGGGGACAAGGATGGGAAACATTACTATAGAATAGGGATAAGGCTGGGGACATTACTATAGGATGGGACAGTACTATAGGATGGGGACATTGCTACAAGGGGACAAGGATGGGGTACATTACTAAAGGATGGGGGACAAGGATGGACACATTACTATAGATTGGGGACATTACTATAGGATGGGGACCAGGATGAACACATTAGTACAGGATGCCCACATTACGATAAGATGGGGACAAGGCTCGGGACATTACTATAGGATGGGGATAAGGATGGGCACATTACTATAACATGGGGACAAGGATGGGCAAGTTACAACAAGATGGGGAACATTACTAAAATTTGTTGGTTAAAATTTGTATATAGTGCTAATTGATAAACTTAAGGGTACTTTACACGCTGCGACATCGCTAGCAATTGCTAGCGATGTTGCGTGCGATAGCACCCGCCCCCGTCGTTGTAACGATATGTGGTTATCACTGCCGTAGCGAACATTATCGCTACGGCACTGTCACACGCACGTGCCTTGTCAGTGATGTTGCTGTGAACCCCGAACAATCCCTCCCTCAAGGGGGAGGTGCGTTCGGCGTCATAGCGACGTCACTGCGGCGTCACAAAGCAGCCGCCCAATAGAAGCGGAGGGGCGGAGATGAGCCGAACGTAACATCCCGCCCACCTCCTTCCTTCCACATTGCCGGTGAACGCTGGTAAGGACTCGAGATGTTCGTCGTTCCTGCGGTGTCACACACAGCGATGTGTGGTGCCGCAGGAGCGACAAACAACATCGTACCGGTGGCAGCAGCGATATTAAGGAAAGGAGAGACGTGTCAACGATCACCGTTTTTGAACGATTTTTAGATTGTTGATCGTCGCTCCTTGCTGTCACATGCTGCAATGTCGCTACCAGCGCCGGATGTGCGTCACTAACTAAGTGACCCCGACGATATATTGGTAGCGATGTCGCAGCGTGTAAAGCACCCTTTAGTTACAAAAAAGGAATAAAATGTAAAAAAAAAAAAAAAAAATTATATTTAAACAAAGAATGTGCACGTTTGCTATAATAAACAAGTGAAAAAATGTTCAAAATCAGTGATCCAAAGGTGTGTAAAAAAAATTATATGGTACCAATAAAAATGTCACTTTGTCCTGCAAAGAATGCGGCCCCCCAAAATATTTTTTTCCTCTGTGCGGCCCATACACCCAACCGAGTTTGAGACCCCTGTTCTAGACGGTCCAGAGTCATGGTGGGACCCCCTTATTTTTTTTCCTTATAATAATTGGTGAAAGAGGGAATGTTTTGGGGAGTGGTTTTTTCAAATACATTTTTTTTGTCTATTTTTTTGTTAGTACTGACAGTTTGTGATGTCGGGTATCTGATACACGCCATGATGACATCACAAACTGCTGGGCTTGATGTCAGGTGACCTTACAGCTAGTATCAACCCCATTTATTACCCTGTTTGCCAGTGCACCAGGGCACGGGATGAGCTGGGGTGAAGCACCAGGATTGGTGCATCTAGTGGATGCGCCACTTCTGGGGCGCCTGCGGCCTGCTACTTTTAGGCTGTGAAGGGCCAATAACTATGGACCTTCCCACCCTGAGAATACCAGACTACAGTTGTCTGCTTTACCTTGGCTGGTGATCCAATTTGGGGGGGACCCTACTTTTTTTTTGTAATTATTATTATTTATAAAATAATTATAAAAAAGAGCCTGGGGTGACCTCCACATTGGATCACCAACCACGGTAAAGCTGCCAGCTGTGGTTTTCAGGGTACAGCCATCTGCTTTACCCTAGCTGGCTATCAAAAATGGGGGGACCCCACATCATTTTTTTGTTTAACTATTTTTTAAAATAAAAACTAATGGGCTTCCCTGTATTAGCCAAGGTAAGATGGGGATGGCAACCCGTAGCTTTATCTGCGCTGAGAATAAAAAAATACCACGGAGTGCTACGTCATTTTTTTTAATGATTTATTTTTACAGCACTGTGATGTCAGGCAATCAAAATACAGGGAAGCCCATTTTTTTTTTTAGTTATTTAAATAAATAATTAAAAAAAAAATATATATAGGCTCCCGCTGCATTTTTTGTATTGCTAGCTAAGGGTAATCCAAGCAGCTACTGGCTGCTAACTCCCACTGCTTGGTGTTACCTTCACTGGCAATGGAAAATCCAGGGAAGCATTTTTTATTTTTTTTGCCAAAAAACTACAAAAAATTATGTGAGCTTCGCCATATTTTTGTATGCTAGCCAGGTACAGCAGGCAGGTACGGCTGCCCCCAACCCCCAGCTGCCTATTTGTACCCGGCTGGGTACTAAAAATATAGGGAAGCCCTTTTTTTAATCATTTCATGAATTTAATGAAATAATTAAAAAAAAAAAACGACGTGGGCTTCGCCCCATTTTTGTTTCCAGCCAGGTACAACTAGGCAGCTGGGGATTGGAATGTGGAGCACAGATTAGCCCAAGGTTTCTGGGCCCCTCTGCTGCGAATTGCAGTCCGCAGCTGCCCCAGAAAATGGCGCTTTCATGGAAGCGTCATCATCTGGCGCTGTATCCAACTCTTCCAGCAGCCCTGAAGCCGTGTGGCTTGCTGGGTAATAATGAGTTAATACTAGCTTTGTTTTACTAGCTAGTATTAAGCCAGAGATTCTTAATGTCAAGCAAGTTTGACCCAGCCATTAAGAATCTCCAATAAAAGGTTAAAAAAAGACACCACACAGAGAAAAAATACTTTAATAGAAATAAATACACAGACACACTTAGAGACTCCATGTTTATTACTCCCTCTCATCCCTCTACGATCCTGCTCTTCTGTCTTCTTTCTCCTTCATCCCATGCAGCTCTGCTACATCAGACAGCACTGCATGGGAGGAAGAACGCTGCTGCTCCCGTGCAGTCTAATCACTCAGTGAGTGAGGAGAAGCTGCGTGCTGTAAGCGGTGACGTCACTGCTGACAGACGGGTTACCATAGCAACGGTGCTCCGATCACATGATTCCCGATGCCGCTATTTACCGGCTGTGACAGCTAGTCCCTGCATGTGGCTGACTCTGTAAAGAACGTCCACATGCAGGAACGGGGAGTCGACCATGTACCAGAGCATTTCGCCGGTACACGGACATGCTCAAACGAGCCGGAGAGTGTCACTAACAGGACCTAGCATGACGTCATAGCCATGTGACCAGTCTGTAGCCAATGAGATAATAGACACGTGACTGGTCATATGCTATTTTGACATCATGATAGGTCCTATCATCAGTGCTGGTTACCGGGAGGATGCAGCGATTATCAGAAGGAAAAGCGGCGGGAGACAGAGTGCACGACGCGTCGCGGGGACCTGTAAGTGTTATTGCAATGTTTATTAACTGTATGTGTACATGTAAAATGTGTTTTTATGTGTTTGTGTTTGCCTCCCATTGTTTTCAATGGGTTTTGAGAGGTTCGTCGAACGGTTGATCGAACCGAACTCGATCGGGGCCTCCGTCCGATGAACCGAACTCGAGCCTTCAGAGGCTCGCTCATCTCTAGTGACTACAGACCTGCTACATCAGGAAATGGCTACTTCACTAAAGAGGAGTTTATGATAGGACTAGCCATCGAAGGGATGTCGTTTTCATTTTATTAAGTGCACCAACTGTTACTAAAAGTGCGCCAACATCTTATATAGTTACATAGTTACTTAGGTTGAAAAAAGACCTAGGTCCATCTAGTTCAACCTTCCTCCACCAGTTCTACATTTAGTCACTAAGTCATTTATAACCAACAATGTTTTGTGTACTGAGGAAATCATCCAGCCCTTTTTTAAAAGCTGTTATAGTATCTGCCATTACTACCTCTTGTGGTAGGGCATTCCACAGTCTGACCGCTCTAACTGTAAAGAACCCTTTCCTATTTAGGTTTCGGAATCGCTTTTCTTCCACTCGCAGTGAGTGCCCCCTAGTCCTTAGTACTGTCTTTGGAAGGAATAAGTCATGTGCCAGTCCTTTATATTGACCACACATGTATTTATACATATAAATGAGATCTCCTCTGAGACGTCTTTTTTCTAAGCTAAACATATCTAACTTTTTCAACCTGTCATCATATGGGAGGCCTTCCATTCCTTGTAATAGTCTAGTTGCCCGCCTTTGAACTGACTCTAACTTCTGAATGTCCTTTTTAAAATGTGGAGCCCAAAACTGGATCCCGTATTCCAGATGTGGCCTTACAAGTGATTTATAGAGGGGTAACAATACGTTGGGATCACGGGATCTAATCTCTCTTTTTATACACCCTAAAATCTTGTTTGCTTTAGCAGCTGCTGCTTGACATTGAGTGCTGCTGCTCAGCTTATTTGTAATGAGAATACCCAAGTCCTTCTCCTGTTCTGTAGTCCCGAGTTTACTTCCATTTAATGTATACGCAGCTATAGGATTACTCCGTCCTAGGTGCATTACTTTACATTTATCAACATTAAATCTCATTTGCCAAGTATCTGCCCATTCTGACATCTTATCCAGATCTTTTTGTAATATTGTACTATCCAGGTCAGTTTTTAATATCCTACATAGTTTGGTGTCATCGGTAAAGACTGACACTGTACTATCAATCCCATCCACAAGGTCATTAATAAAGAGAGTAAAAAGAATCGGTCCAAGCACAGATCCCTGCGGCACCCCACTGCTGACTACAACCCATTTAGAGAATGTACCATTTATGACTACTCTTTGTTTCCTATCTTTTAGCCAATTCCTTACCCAGTTGCATATTGTGTCCCCTAGTCCTTGCTTCTGGAGCTTTAGTATAAGGCTATTGTGTGGTACAGTATCAAATGCCTTTGCAAAGTCCAAATAAATCACATCAGCTGCATTACCAATATCCAGGTTTGAACTTACCCCCTCATAGAACCCCAACAGGTTGGTTAGACACGACTTATCTTTCATGAATCCATGCTGTTTGTCAGTTATCATATTATTTTCTGCAATATATTTTTGCATGTCATCCCTTAAAATGCCCTCAAAAACTTTGCATACTACTGATGTCAGGCTTACTGGACGGTAGTTGCCTGGATCTACCCTCTTACCTTTCTTAAATATCGGTACCACATCAGCAATCCTCCAATCCTGAGGCACCAACCCTGTTACAAGTGAGTCTAAAAAGATGAGATACAGCGGTCTGTCGATTACGGAGCTCAATTCCCTCAATATTCGTGGATGAATGCCATCTGGCCCTGGGGATTTGTCAATGTTTAATTTACTCAGACGTAGGCGTACTTCATCTTGTGTTAAATTAATTATATCGGGTGGTGGACTTTGATTTTTCACTTGTTGAATGATCCCTGGTACAGTCAGTTCCTTGGTGAATACAGATGAGAAATGCCTATTTAATATCTCAGTCTTTTGTTTGTCCTCTATAACTAACTTGTTATTATATTTTAAGGGGCCGATACTATCCTTTGTTTTCCTTTTGGCATTAATGTATTTATAAAAGATTTTGGGATTTATTTTAATGTCATTGGCGATTTTTGTTTCAGTAGCTAATTTTGCTTGTTTGATTTCTTTTTTACATTTCCTATTGATATCTTTATACTCCTGCAATGCTATTTCTGTATTCTCAGCCTTTAAGATTTTAAATGCCCTTTGTTTTTGTTTTATTATACTTTGTACAGTCTTATTTATCCATAGTGGTTTCTTTTTATTCCTGGACATTTTATTACCACTGGGTATACGTTTTTTACAGGACTCTAGTAGTATATCCTTAAACTTACCCCATTTATGTTCGGTATCCCCAGTTACCATGACTTTGTCCCAATCTACACATTTAAGCTCTTCCCTTAATTTGTTGAAATCAGCTTTCCTAAAATTCCAGGTTTTAGCATTCCCCCTTTGAAATGTTCTATTGAATATTATGTTGAAGCTTACCATATTATGATCGCTGGTGCCCAAGTGCTCCCGGACCTGTAGATCTGAAATTGTATCCGGTCTATTTGACAGGACCAGATCTAGCAAATTATCTCCCCTGGTCGGTTCACCTACCATCTGAGAGAGGAAATGGTCTTGAATGGTAGATAAGAACTTACAGCTTTTAGCAGAACCAGAAGATTCTATGTCCCACTGAATGTCTGGATAGTTGAAATCCCCCATAATAAGAACCCGATTATTATTATTAGCTGCCTTTTCAATTTGTTCCAGCATTTCACCCTCTATTTGTTCAGGTATGTTAGGAGGCTTATAGCAAACTCCAATTAGCATTTTTCCATTATTCCCCTCCCCATGTACATTTACCCATACTGACTCTACATTGTTGCTGTTCCCCTCAATGTCATCATACAACACAGGTTTTAGGTTAGATTTAATAAATATACACACCCCACCACCTTTTTGGCCTTTCCTGTCCTTCCTAAATGTACTATAACCCTGTATGTTTGTCACCCAGTCATGGCTTTCATCCAGCCAGGTTTCCGTAATGCCCACCACATCATAATCCATGGTTAACATAAGAGTCTCCAATTCATTTATTTTGTTTGCAAGACTTCTTGCATTTGCCAGTAGACATTTAATCCTATTAACACCTTTATTACTCCTAGCCTCCCTACATTCCTTGTATGTCCCATCCCCCCCTAATCCTTCATTGACCCCTACCGTCTCCCTGTCTCTATCTGCTCTATCTATCCCCTTATTTGCTCTACTACCCTCCCTCCCAGATCTGCAGCAACTGGGGCCCCAACTTTCGACTGTACCATTTGCATGGATGAAGTACTTTAAGGATCATTAATTAGGAGTTCAAAAATAAGATAAATTCAGCGCTGTCCTCAAATCATTTAAAAAAATATTTTTATTTCATAACTTGTTAAAAGTCCATCAGATAAGCAGCAGATCAAATATTATGATAGAACAATGTGTTTCGACACTATGTCTTATTCATGCTCTGAAAGCATAAGAGAGCATGAATAAGATATAGTGTCAAAACGCGTTGTCCTATCTGCTGCTTATCTGATGGACTTTTAACAAGTTTTGAAATAAAAAAAAAATTATTAAATGATTTGAGGACAGCGCTGGAATTATCTTATTTTTGGACTTCATGGTATCCCTGCTTTCTATGCGCAGTATCCCAGCTGATACCAGATAGCAGCTGATCAGTCAGCTGAATTATTGACTCTATTTAATTAATTAGGAGTGTGCCTGTTGCAATTTAGAGTAGAGGCATCTTCCCTAACAAACAGGTTTATTGCAATACATCTTGTACATGTATTGAATAGTGCATAAAAGTATTTGTTTGCAGTTCCTTAGTATTTCCCCTGAAATAATCACATTTTGTTCTCTTGTTAATAAACCTGTTAAGTGTTTTAACCTCTTCTCTTGTGTATATGTAGTGTGGACATTAGTTCTCCCAAATCTACCCCTGGCAGAAGAGGAAGACCTTTCTCCATTCCTCTAGAGCTCCTAGCAAGCTTTGGGTGAAAGTACTACACCGTATTGAGGTGAGGACTACTGGACACCATGCTCACAAAGGTAGCTTAATGGGGTGTTATGCTGGGGTAATGATTGTGCAGTTATCAATTAAGGCAAGAAAACAACTTCACAGCATGTTGCTCCCCTGCCTCTTTGAGTTAATAGAAGGACTCCTTGCTGGCTGCTTCTGGCTCTCTTTTACCTGCAGCATTTCTTGTGGCACCTCCTGTCTGCACAATGTTCATCCCATCCTCTTCCCTTCAGTTCCTTCTTCATCTGCTCTTTCTTTCTCTCCATTGTCTTTAATCTTCTGTCTCTGACACCTCTCTGAATAAGCTGTGCTCCCTCTCGGTCCTAATTGGTTAACTTTCACTGCTGCTATTACTCATTTACTTTACCCATCATGGGAGAGAGAAGCTCTGATTAGATATCATCTGGTCACCAATCTTCCCCTAGAGCAGGGGTGGACAATTAATTTATCGATGGGGCCACATGAGAAATTGGGATGGTTTTAGAGGGCCAGACTAATACAATTAACTCAGTTCTACCCAATACTGTAGATAGTATATGTACTATATATATATATATATATATATATACTACCCTTCATAAACAAACAGTAAAGCGGGCTTTACACGCTGCGACATCGCTAATGCGAACTCGTTGGGGTCAACGGAATTCGTGACGCACATCCGGCCGCATTAGCGATGCCGTTGCGTGTGACACCGATAAGCGATTTTGCATCGTTGCAAAAACGTGCAAAATCGCTAATCGGCGACATGGGGGTCCATTCTCAAATCTCGTTACTGCAGCAGTAATGAGGTTGTTCCTCGTTCCTGCGGCAGCACACATCGCTGCGTGTGATGCCGCAGGAACGAGGAAGCTCCCCTTGCCTGCCTCCCGGCCGCTATGAGAAAGGAAGGAGGTGGGCGGGATGTTACGTCCCGCTCAGCTCCGCCCCTCCGCTGCTATTGGGCGGTGGTTCAGTGACGTCGCTGTGACGCCGCACGGACCGCCCCCTTAGAAAGGAGGCGGTTCGCCCGTCACAGCGACGTCGCCGGACAGGTATGTATGTGTGACGGCTGTTGTACGACACGGGCAGCGATTTGCCCGTGTCGCGCAACAGATGGGGGCGGGTACCCACACTAGCGATATCGGGACCGATATCGCAGTGTGTAAAGTAGCCTTAAGTTAAAAAAAAGCAAAAAGTCGGGCACTGCAGCGCGTGGCTATTCAGTGGAGCCATACTCACAGTTTGACAGCTGTCAGCTGTTCCAGGACTTAGCTGTGCTCAGATTTATATCACCGTGCCGGATGGTGCTCGGCTGGCTGTGCAGTGGAAGTTCCAAAAATCCATAGGTAGGAAAGAAGTGGCAGCTCACTCGGGAGGTGACAGCAAGTTCTTTATTCTGCAGTGGCAGACAAGGGGGACATGGGGGAGTGAGGAGGGTGTGGGGACGGGAGACGGACAACAGCCATTTCGCGCTGTGAGTAGCGCTTTGAGGACTTGTCAAAGCGCTACTCACAGTGTGAAATGGGTAGAAGGGGCAGGCAAAGGGAGCGTGGGCAACATCGAGAGAGCAGCAAGAGGGGACAAGGAAGGCATCCGAGGAGTGTGTGTGTCCAGCATTGAGGGGGCATGGATGACAGAAAAAGGGGCGTGGCTAGCAGCATAGATGCCATGGAAGGCATCCAGAGACTGTGACCAGCATCCAGAAAGGGCATAACTGGCAGCAAGAGGAGGCATGACCGGCAGAGTGGGGGCATGGCAGCTGCTTATCACTGCACTGTGAGATATATAGCTCCTGGCAGTGAGAGCGGGCTGAGGCTTAAAATTGTAGATTAGGCCATGCCTCCAACTATCAGCTAAGACGAGCGGGCCGCTCACAGACAGTAGGCGGGCTGCATCTGGCCCGCGGGCTGCCCCTTGCCCAGGTCTGCCCTAGAGGCTTTGCTGCTTGTGAATGTCATAATGTAATCTATCTCTGGCTGAATATACCATTAACTTGTGGTTCACTCTGAACCTGTATACAATATAGCACTTTCAAAAAACAGACAGGTTTCTATGAACAAGTACTTGTCATGGGTCCTTTTCTTTGAGCCAAGCTGAGAAGCTGTGCTATTCAGACATCATATGCCTCCACCTCAGTCTGGTGGGAGGCTAAGGGTGGCTTTACATGCTGCAACATCGCTAGCCGATGCTAGTGATGGCGAGCGTGATAGCACCCGCCCCTATCGTTATGGCGATATTTGGTGATCGCTGCCGTAGCGAACATTATCGCTACGGCAGTGTCACACGTACTTACCTGCTCGGCGACGTCGCTCTGACCGGCGATCCGCCTCCTTTCTAAGGAGGCGGTTCGCTCGGCGTCACAGCGATGTCACTAAACGGCCGCCCAATCAAAGTGGAGGGGCGGAGATGAGCGGGACGAACATCCCACCCACCTCCTTCCTTCCTCATTGCTGGCGTGTGGCAGGTAAGGTGAGGTTCCTTGTTCCTGCGGCGTCACACGTACCGATGTGTGCTGCCACAGGGACGAGGAACAACTTCGCCCCAGCGACAGCAGCGATAATTGGGAGCGGACCCCCATGTCAACGAGGAGCGATTTCGGACGTTTTTGCAATGATCCAAAATCACTGATAGGAGTCACACACAACGAGATTGCTACAGCGGCCGGATGTGTGTCTCGAAATCCGTGACCCCAACGAGATCGCTGTAGTGATCTCGTAGCGTGTAAAGCCCGCTTAACTGCGCCCACTTCTGTTAATAACTTTACATGCTGCTGTCAGTCTCTGTCAGCGGCACTCACAGTGTACAACCCAGGGACACACCAGTCTAAGTAACCATCCGGCTCACTATTACATGATCTCTGATGGGTTGTCAATCATGCCAGACTGTTGAAGACCACCATGCCTGCTATGATGGTGCTCTTATGAAGAATAACCTGTGACGTGAGTTGGTAGTAGACTGATTTTAACAGTGTACTGCAATACTGTGGTATTGCAATAAGTGACATAAGCAATTGGATGATCATAGGGTCAGATTCTCTAATGTGATTAACAAATTAAGCAAAAGGTTAAAAAAAGTTTAAAAAACTAACAAAATGAAAACAAATACAAAATTACAAAAACTTGAATAATCCCAACCATGGACAGAAGTTCTCTGTACATATGCCACTATTTCCCAACTCAGCACTATACACAGCAGCTCAGCACGTCTGCTGTGATAATCGTACAGGGAAGATAATCGTACATTGGTCAGACTTTTGTTATCCACAGTGTAAAGGAAGTGCGATGGCTCATAATCACTTTGCATGACTAAAATCACCGCAACCGCCATGCATTTGTGTGATTTTTGTGTGATTTAGGAAGCAGGGAGGAGGCAGAAGGGTATTAGAGGGACAATAATGATGCCTCTGTAGGCATGATATAGGCTGAATGAGCTGGGTTACTCAGCATGCCATTTTGACTAGTTATACTAGTTAGAATATGCACATAAGAAGATTATAAAATTGATTTCACAATTACATTGATACATTTCTCTTTACATTAAGTTTGCCAATAATCAATGTTACATGACAAATTCAGCGCTATAATTATGGCTAAGCAGTGAACTATGAGCTTCTAGCACTTTCCTGACTAACCAAAAAATGGCTGATGCATTCCCTGCCTAGGCTTTTTTTACAGCCTACGATATACTTTCCTGATTGACTGTGATATACCATGTGATGTGATAGCTGAAAGGTTATGTGAGCCTTCTGTGATGGATGCAATCTTGTCCAATGAGTAAAAAGCTGATTGCTATCCTTTTTAGGGGATATACGTAAAGTGAATAAAAGGTTGTTTGAATTTGGTGGATTCAACTTCTTCCTAAATTCTCAACATCAATTTGATTTGCATCAAATTGGTTAGCTCATTTCCAATAAAAAGGTTTTGTGAACAACTGCAATGATTGCATGTCCTTTTGAGAAAACCTCTGGATGTGATATTTACTCAACAGTCTTTAATTATTCAGCACTTTCTGGGCTTGATGTATATTTTTTTTTAAAGTACTGTTGGCTATAAGGGGTATAACCACTGATAAGAAAATATACAATACCAGTTACAGAGGTCCGCTAAGAGGTACTGTATGGGGAAATTAAAAATTAATTCTATATTCATATGTAAAGTATTGATATAAAAAGGTGTGTGATCAATGTATATTCCTATCTTTATCTTATCCAGCCTATCGTATAATGAAAGTGCAGTAGTTCTTGGGTATTTGATTTAAAAGAATTAATAAGACAAAGCATGCTTGGTAATACATTTCTATTGTCAGCCACAAGGGGATCCTGCAGCCAAGAAATAAATCGCTTCATAAACTGACTTATGTGCATGTCCAATTAGCTGCATTCAAGTAATTGGCACATACTCAGCTCTTTTTTGCTGTAAAATTAAGAAAAAGGCATCTGAATGTGTAAATATGTAAAATATAAAATTGCTTCTTGTCATATTTTTCCCTGTTGCTTCACATAAGTGGCACACATGGCAACCTTCCATAAATGTTAATCACAACCTATTTACCACAATATAAATCAAATAAAATAATAAAAAATGTATAGAAAAAGCATGGCAATAGTCAAATGTTTCCTGTTTGTCATATATAATCATCAATACATGGCAGCCTGGCTTAACTCACAACACCTCAACCTTATACAATGCGAGTCAGACCATGTCTACTCTGGGCTTATGGTCAGCCAGTGGCTAGATCATCAGCATCTAGAGCTTCCTTACCGTAGCAGTGGCTTCCCTAGTGTGCCAGTGCTCCTCAGAGTCTTGGTGTCATGTCCTTGCTCCCTCACCTTTCCTGCATGGCTATCCTTTTGCTGCGCAGTCCTTAACTTACTGCATGGACGCCCACATGTCATATGGCCCTCTGCACTCCTGCACGGCCATCCTCTTGTTATGTGGTTCTCAGCTTGCTATGCCCATGGTCACTCACGTTTCGCGTAGTCCTCTACATCCTGTCATTGCTGGCCACGTGTAGTGCAGTTCCTGGCTCGTCACCACATGGATGCCCATGTGTGCTGGTCCTCAGCTACTTCTTAGGCCCCAGGCCCTACGCATGCTGCACAGGATTTCCTGCCTTCCAGCCTAGGGGGTGCACACATGCTTCTTGTTCTTTTAAGAGAAAACTTGCACACCTTGCTAATTTGTCCACAGCCTATGACTGGGAGGCACCAGGTACTTAAGGCTCCTCCCCCTTATGGGAGGGACCAGAGCAATACATTAGGATCCTAATACTAACTTGTGTTTCTCCTGCCTGTCTATTCTGGTCTTCTAGCCTCAAGCACTTGTCTGCTTGCAACCAGGTTTGCTCTGCTGTGTCTGTCCTGTATCCTTGGACCTGTCCAGCCTGTTCCCTGGTTCCAGCCTGTATCCTGCACCTGTGTCTGAACCAGTCTGTATCCTGTGACTGTACCTGCCTGCACCTGCTTTCCTGTCTGCCTCAGCCGTCCCAGCTGCAACTGTGTCTGATGTCCTGAGCCTGATGTCCAATGCCTGGTAAACCCTGCCTGATGACCTGAAGCCTGATGACCGGATTGCTGTGCCTGATAACCGGAGTTCCTCCTTCTGCCTGTGCCCTTCCAGACTATGTTCCTGTTCAGCCATGTTTGTCCTGTCCAGCCTTGTTTATCTTCCAAGCCCTGTTTGTCCTGCCAATCCCATTTGTCCTGCCTGTGCCCATCTTGCCTGACCTGTCTGTTATCTGGCCCTTGTCCTGCTGTCTCCCTGCACTGCTTGTCTGCCACAGTACCGGTTACTGCCTTGAGAGTGGCACCTATCATCCTTCCTCATGGTGGATGCTTAGTTAAGCTCCTTTCACTAAATGGTAAACTTGGGTTACCCCTGTGGTACAGTGGGTCCTCTCCCTGCTGCGCTCATCAGCAATGAGCATTACTCTTACTCAGCTGAAGACCTATGCTCTCTCACCAACAGTTGGCCAGCCGCTTTGAAATGCTCAAAAATTCATGAGCCCATATGTACCATATCATTGCTGTATGAGTTGTCTCAGTCACAAAGTTACCCACATTTCTGCTTCACCCTATATCTCGTCCCTCATCGCATGCTCTCCTCTCTGCAACTGATCTAAACCTAACATCCTCCATAATCCATAATCCAAACTTTGAAACTTCATCTCCAAGATTTCTGTCTTGCTGCAACAGTTTTCTGCAATGCACTTCCTTAGATGATATGAATAATACCTAGCCCATACCTTTGTCATCAAGCTTTATTAACACATCTCTTTAGCAAGCCTATCACATCAACTCACTAAACTAATATCCCCTCTTCCGCCTTTCTACATTTTTATTAGAATCTCTTCCCTCCTATTCATCTGTGCCCATATCCACCATGCACCCAATAGCATCTGGTAACTGCACTTAAGGCCCTGTCACATGCAGCGATATCGCTAGCAATATCGCTAGCGAGCATACCCGCCCCCGTTGTTTGTGTGTCACGGGCAAATCGCTGACCAAAAGTTTGGACACACCTTCTCATCTCTAGAACAACTGTTAAGAGGAGACTTTGTGCAGCAGGCCTTCATGGTAAAATAGCTTCTAGGAAACCACTGCTAAGGACAGACAGCAAGCAGAAGAGACTTGTTTGGGAAACAGAACACAAGGAATGGATATTAGACCAGTAGAAATCTGTGCTTTTGGTCTGATAAGTCCAAATTTGAGATCTTTGGATCCAACCACTGTGTTTTTGTAGAAAAGGTGAACGGATGGACCCTACATGCCTGGTTCCCACCGTGAAGTATGGAGGAGGAGGTGTGATGGTGTGGGGGTGCTTTGCTGATGACACTGTTGGGGATTTATTTAAAATTGAAGGCATACAGAACCAGCATGGCTACCACAGCATCTTGCAGCGGCATGCTGTTCCATCCGGTTTGCCTTTAGTTGGACAATCATTTATTGTTCAACAGGACAATGACCCCAAACACACCTCCAGGCTGTGTAAGGGCTATTTGACTAAGAAGGAGAGTGATGGGGTGCTACGCCAGATGACCTGGCCTCCACAGTCACCAGACCTGAACCCAATTGAGATGGTTTGGGGTGCGCTGGACCGCAGAGTGAAGGCAAAAGGGCCAACAAGTGCTAAGCATCTCTGGGAACTCCTTCAAGCCTGTTGGAAAACCATTTCCGGTGACTACCCCTTGAAGCTCATCAAGAGAATGCCAAGAGTGTGCAAAGCAGTAATCAAAGCAAAAGGTGGCTACTTTGAAGAACCTAGAATATAAGACATATTTTCAGTTGTTTCACACTTTTTTAAGTATTTCATTCCACATGTGTTAATTCATAGTTTTGATGCCTTCATTGTGAATCTACAATTTTCAGAGTCCTGAAAATAAAGAACACAAAAAGAGATAAGACCTAGCATCACCTAGGGTAGGTGCTCTGGAGTAATAAAGACAATATTGAAAAAGGAGAACTCCGGCACACAAATAACTTTCCCAAGAAAAAAGTTCACACTGGTTCATGTATTTCTTACTCTGCTTTTGTTTATTAGAGAAGGTGAAAGTGGTGCTTTACAAAAATAGAAAGTCCGCCAGGACGTTTCGGCCTTAGGCCTTCATCAGGTCGGACGATCTGACCATATCAAGCAGAGATCCGAATTTAGTAGAGATGTAAGCAGTCGTTTACGTACACATACACATATACCCCTCTATATAGGGTCCAGAAAGTAGTTAAGTCCTGTAGGGAAACAGGAGCTTTAAGGTAGTACCGAGGAGGGACTATATGGACTAGGTGAACTAATATAGTTAGCCGGTAACAGCAGGAAGCTAGAACAGGTCCTGTTAGACGTTTAATGTGTCTGGCAAATTGCGGATATTCCAGTGGAGTTGGCCTGGGGGGGCTTTTGGTCCAAATAGACACTAGGTAAAGCGCAAGCTTATGCTGGTGACAACAAAATGTCAATTGGGGCAGGAGGCTGGATGAGACCCTGTGGTAGGCTAATGTGTCCGGGAATTGGAAAAACTCCAAGGTGAGCTGGCCTCCATGTGCGGTGGTGGCTGTGCGTGCTGCGCGTCCTGGTCTCATCCAGCCTCCTGCCCCAATTGACATTTTGTTGTCACCAGCATAAGCTTGCGCTTTACCTAGTGTCTATTTGGACCAAAAGCCCCCCCAGGCCAACTCCACTGGAATATCCGCAATTTGCCAGACACATTAAACGTCTAACAGGACCTGTTCTAGCTTCCTGCTGTTACCGGCTAACTATATTAGTTCACCTAGTCCATATAGTCCCTCCTCGGTACTACCTTAAAGCTCCTGTTTCCCTACAGGACTTAACTACTTTCTGGACCCTATATAGAGGGGTATATGTGTATGTGTACGTAAACGACTGCTTACATCTCTACTAAATTCGGATCTCTGCTTGATATGGTCAGATCGTCCGACCTGATGAAGGCCTAAGGCCGAAACGTCCTGGCGGACTTTCTATTTTTGTAAAGCACCACTTTCACCTTCTCTAATAAACAAAAGCAGAGTAAGAAATACATGAACCAGTGTGAACTTTTTTCTTGGGAAAGTTATTTGTGTGCCGGAGTTCTCCTTTCTGAAAATAAAGAAAACTCTTTGAATGAGAAGGTGTGTCCAAACATTTGGTCTGTACTGTATATTCGCCAATACCCGGATCAAGCAACTTATCTGAATGCCTTATTTATTATAATGATAGCTAGACTATATCTGACAAGGACATTTACCTATCGTACCTCCCTATTTCCTCACAAATTGTATGCATTGCCTTCATTCTTACCATAACTGTTGATCTATATGTTACTTTGTATTGTCTTTACAGTCTATACATGTCCCTGCTTAATTTTAAAGTGCTGTGGAATATGTTTGTAGCGCCCAGAGAAGGGGGTACTCGGTCTCGGGCAGTAACAAATGGGAATGTCACTCTGGTGGCTGTTGTCCGGTCCCGTGCTCTTGGCCCCTTTTGTTAATGGGGGGGTATTTACAGGGGAGATAAGAGTTTTTGTCATGTGACGCCACCTGCGGATTGCGGTTAAGGATAGAGAACCGCCGCTGTGGGTACTTTCAGGGCTGATGGTAGTGGCAGCTGTAATGGTAGACCCTTCGCAGGTAAGGCTGTGCCTGGGAGTTGTAGTGGGGCAATAATGGAGACCACACCAGGTTGTCTTTAACAGTCTCTACTCACTGTGGACCCAGGGATTGCTGGTTCAGGTGCCAGGAAGACCAGTGCCCATGTAGTGACCCAGGTTACTCTGTCCCTGACAATCTCTGTAGATTGAGTCTCCGTAGGGTGAAGCGTTTGGGGACCCCGACTGTCCATTTTGGGGTACAATCTCCTTCTCTGTATGGGGGGCAGTGCAGACCCTGCGGAGAGGTAAGTGTCTAAACCCCGATCCTAGTTTACTGCTGATTCCCACGGATTATTTGGTTCGGTGAAGTCCATGAAGGTGTCCTCACTGGGCAGATATTTGCCAAACAGTCTAAAACTTGCGCTTGATCTAGGGCCCTGTGCCCCATGCGTGCTTCAGTCCCAGCAGTATCTCGGTACCCATCCTGGTGACCTCTCTTCTATGCCCCCGGTTTCACCGTTACACGGACCCAGCTCTAGCACGTCCGCACACCTCTCCTGTGTGCTCCCCACTCTCTGACTCTTCTCTGCCTGACTGACCCCTTCCACCAGGCTGGCTATACCGAGGGACTCATTCCCATGGCGACCAATACTTACGTGGTTAACCCTCTATGCCCAATGTGGAGAGGAGAACTAGGATTTGGATTGTGTTTTGGTGGAAAAGGCACTAGTATTCCAGGTCCCTGGGCGTAGGTCCTGCATCCACAAGAGGATGCAGTTCCCTGTAGTGCGCTGAGGGTCTCAGGGGCGCTACATGTTGGTGCTATGTAAATGCAATTATTATTATTATTATTATTAAAAAGCATGTCTCAAATTAAATGGAACCTTTCATATAATTCATGCTGCACAAATCACAGAAAGCATGAATCGGACAATGGCTGCACAGCTGCAGCGTAATATATTGTTATCTGAAATGCTTCTGCGGTTCATAAAAAGTATTTTTAGAGGATCCGGCATCAAAACTGGCCAGCTTTTCTCATTGCTGCTCCAAATGATCCTTTGCTCTCGAGATCTACCAGTCACCTGGTATGCTGCTGGGTTAAGCCGACAGGTTGGTGCTGGATTAGCTTTGTCATTGGCTATGGTCTTTTCCCAAATCTTCTCCGTCATTTCTCAGAAATATATATCTGCCTGCTATTACGCAGACAGGCTCTAGTTAGTATTGCCTGTGGATTGGGCAGCATGAATAGTTTCCTTTGATGGATAAACATTCTGTGATCACCTCTAATAAGTAGCAAATGTACTTGGCACTATTCATTACAAGAATAAATTGCGATATCTGATACTCGATGAGCATTTTGGTATTCACCTCGTGTCGTGAGTTTCAAGTCCCCTCTATTCAAGTTTGGCATCTGATTTTCAGCCACTAAACATGCAGGGATTGCCTGCCAATCACAGTAATACTGTAGCCATGTTTGCTACTGGTATTACTGTGATTGGGAGGCACAGTGAAAAAAAATGTGCGGTCATTTAAGCAGGAGTTTCCTACAGAGTTTCACCAAGGCTCTCACACTCCTTCATGGTCAGATCAATAAAGTTCATGAATATGCACTACTTCTCTGGGCCACAGTGTCTGTGATTGGTTGCAGTCCTGCCTCCCCCACCCATCTCTGTGTCTGTGTGCCGCCCCTGCAGTGGTCGAACCGCTCAGATCCGGGGGTGATTACTCATGGCTCGAGGGTCTCCGGACCCGGGGGCTAGGGGCCACTCTCCAAATGAAGAATGGGGTATTTACAGGGGAGGTATATATATAGTTCATGACTGGGAATACCACCGCTGCCGTTGAGAGTACCCGGGGTGATGGAAGGGGGCAGCTAGGTGACGTGGCCCTCCATGGGTAGGGGATGTCTCAGGATGATGGTGCGGGGAGCAGGGGAAGTGCAGGCTTGCTGGTTGCAGGGATCGATTGGTACTCACTCGGCAAATAAGTAGATGCTAACAACAGGGTGAACAAAGTCTCTGACTGCCGCTGTCTACTGGGGGGGAGATCGTCCGGGTCCCATCTATAGATGAGCGGTGTTCGAGGTTCGAAAATTTCATGTTCGAGTGATTTTGGGGAGTGTTCGAGTCATTCGACGAACTCAAACGATTTGCTAAAAGTTCGGCAGTTCAAGTTACGTTCGAGAACGATTCGATCACCAAAAACGTGGCTTTTCACAGCTACGTGTGCAGGCAGGGAGCCATCGCTGGCAGCCTGTGGTAAACTGGTAACCAGGGTAAATATCGGGTGTTCAAGCAAAGCGCTTTGCTTAGTAACCCGATGTGTACCCTGGTTACGTGTGCAAAAATCCCCGATAGCCACACAGAATAACTTCCGTGTGACTTCCGTCGGATGCCGCTGCAGTCTGTGTCCCGCTCCAGCTCCAGCCCCAGCTGCACGCTCAGCAGTCTCCACAGCTGCCCACACTGTACGGTGTCTGAAGCTGCCCACACTGCAGTGTCAGCATATGCCCGCACTGTAGTGTGTCCGCAGCTGCCCACTCAGCAGTGTCCGCAGCTGCCTGCACTGTACGGTGTCCGCAGCTGCCTGCACTGCAGTGTCAGCATATGCCCGCACTGTAGTGTTTACGCAGCTGCCCGCTCAGCAGTGTCCGCAGCTGCCCGCACTGTAATGTGTTTGCAGCTGCCCACACTTACAGTGTCAGCAGCCGTGGGGATGACAAGCGTCGCCGTCAGGAGGTTAGTAAAGTTCCTTACCTGCGGTGAGGAAGTCCTACTCTCCTGAAGTCAGCACTGTCACTGTCTTCCATGGTTACCGCTTGACACATCTGCTCTCACTGCTGACCCGAGACTGTCACAAGCGGTGACATCACAGGCTCCCGCGATACTTGGTTTGTGAAGACGGTGGTCATTGAACTCAGTGACAGCGCTCATGTCAGGAGTGCAGCGATCACTACAGGTAATGTACCTCGCTAACCTCTTGACAGCAGCGCTCGTCATGCCCTGCAGTGACAGCGCTGACGTCAGGAGTGCAGGAGATCATCACAGCAGGTAATGATCTCATCTAACCTCCTGACAGCAGCACTCGTCATGCCCTGCAGTGACCTGGGCTGGCCTATTGATGTTAGCTCAGGTCACTGCACTGCTCTCCCATCCAATATGGAATATTCTATTCTTCATTGACTGGGACATTGACTATGGTATGGATCGTCGTTGGACCCCTTTGGATTACACCAGACCTGGATTTGTTTTTCTTTCTAATAATTTGGTGAAAGAGGGAATGTGTTGAGGAGTGCTTTTTCAAATAAAAATATGTTTGTTGTGTATTTTTTTTTATTACTGACTGGATTGGTGATGTCGGATATCTGATAGATGCCTGACATCACGAACCCCGGGGCTTGATGCCAGATGACATTACACATCTGGAATTAACCCCATATTTACCCTGTTTGCCACTGCACCAGGGCAATGGGATGAGCTGGAGCGAAGCACCAGGATTGGCGCATCTAATGTGCCACTTCTGGGGCGGCTGCGGCCTGCTATTTTTAAGCTAGGGAAAGTCCAATAATTATGGACCACCCTAGTCTGAGAATATCAGACCCCATCTGTCCGCTTTACCTTGGCTGGTGATCCAATTTTAGGGGGACCCCCATGCATTTTTTTTTTTTAAATGATGTATTTAATTCAAAATAACAGCGTGGGGTGCCCTCAGTTTTGGATTACCAGCCAAGGTGAAGCTGCCAGCTGTGGTCTGCAGGCTACAGCCGTCTGCTTTAACCTAGCTGGCTATCAAAAATAGGGGGAACCCCACGCCATTTTTTTTTCCATTTATTTATTTTTTTGGCTAAATACAAGGCTAAGCACCCCTTAGTGCCACATGAAAGGCACCAAAGGGTGCAAAATTACAAAATGCAGGAGAGTGGGTAAATTTATGTATTTTCCCTCCTTCAGTTTTTTTGCTGTACGCAAAAAAACGGAAGGCACACGGATGACAAACGGTTGACATACGAACTGTATATGGAATGAAACGTAAACGGATGCCACACGGATGCATCCGTGAAAAAAACAACACGTTTTTTGCGGACCGAAAAAACGGATCGGTTGTATGAATGTAGCCTTATTCTGATCTGCCGTTTATAAACAGCAGGCAGAAATAAGTGAATAGCACCCCCCAGCGTCAGAAAATTTCCGGGGTTTCAGGGGATAGCTGAGACCCTGGAGATCATGATTCAGGCCGTTTTTTCCGGTCCCCGCTCACGTTATCACCGGTATACACCGTATATCGATGATCATGTTACAGTAAATGACAGCACCGGTAAAAAATTATTTATCTCCCATCTGGCATGAACAAACATATCAGATGGGAGATAAATCTCCTCCCCGGTCCCCTCCAGTCCCCCGGTGTCGCCAAAATGCCCCTCACTGACCCCCTCCAAGAAATCCAAGATAGCCGTGCGCACAGCAGCGCGCCAGCCGCATTCATCCTACTACTCTGATTTCATGGTGTCATGGCACATGTGACAGAAAATTCCTCCCCAGGCCCTGCCAGGTCACCCCCTATAACCCCACTGGTGTTCCCCGGTGTCCCACGGTACCTGTGCAGAGTTGATCCCCCGTGGCCCCCTCCTTCACAATAGACGCTGCCGCATGCACAGAGCGGCTGTCAGCTCAGCTTCCTGTGTTCAGACACAGTGAGTGGCGGTAACCATCCATCTGTAAGCTACTGCAATGCCCTGCTCATGAGGTAAGGAACATAGTTGATCAGGAGAGCTATACTACATTTCCAAATGGAGGTATTTGATTTTATAGTTCCCCTGCTCAACGACTACCAAATATGACAGTCCGTTATACGCCACAAGAAAACATGTCTAAATAGCAAGTTCTGTTGTTTAGTATTCATTCAGCTGGATAACTGGACTTAAAGGGGTATTCCATCTCTAAGATCCTATCCCCAATATATATAGTAGGTGGAATAGTAATAATATTAGGACATACCTTTATTAGCAAATTTAGTATAGTTCTCCTGATTAGGCATGCCCTTATCTCATGAGCAGGGCATTGCAGCTTTGGTAGCAGCAGTTACGACCAAGAACAACCCACTGTCTCTATGAATGGTGGTTGTTGTAAATGTTAGTTATGTTTTGGCTGCTGGGAGGCTCTCTCTGGTGGCCAGGAATGGTTTGAACTTGGACCAGGTGTGTTGTGCAATGGATGTTTCATTTGCTAACTCTCTGCTTATTTAAATCCTGGTCTGATTGCAGGCTGTTGCCGGATGTCAGTAGTTCTTTGTATCTCCAGCCTGCTTCATCCTGCTCTACACCACATCTATCCCAGATAAGTGCTTGCTCTTTATTTATTGTCTGGTTCTTTTGCTTATCTGGGTTTGTCTTTTGCTGTGGTTGTTTTCAATTTATTTGCATGCAGGGATTTTCCCTCTCAGTGGTTTGTTGGGGAACTCCCTGCAGTTCTGTGTGGAGTATAGCTCCTTTGAGTCCATGTGTTTGTGGCTTGTTGAATTTGTTATGATTCTTGTTTTCTGTTCATTGGTATGACAAGGGCACCTGGTATAGGACGGAGTTCAGATCGTGCGATCTGAGGGCCTTTTTGTACTATCAGGAAGTTGGTATTTTGCAGGGTTTTTCTCTGGCCACCATCAGTCCCTTTCCTGTCCTTTCCTATTTTAGTCAGTGGGGACCTCACCTTTTGCTAATCCTGTCATCTATCTGTGTATTGTGTTTTTCCCATATCACCGCAGTCTTTTAATGTGGGGGGCTTGCTATTCTTATCTATTTTCTATTCTATCTTTAGGATAGTTAGTTCTCCGGCTGGGTTGTGATGGTTAGTAATGGGATGGCGGCCAGATTAGTTGCCAATGCTCTTGTCACCTTTTGCCAATGATTTGTGGTGGTCTTCCATGGTTCCGGATCATAACAGGTGGTAATGGTAGCCATGCATCTGTAAGCAACTGCATTGCCCTGCTCATGAGGTAAGGAACAAAGTTAATCAGTAGAGCTACAATATATTTCCAAATGGAGGTATTTGCTATTTCTTTTGCCCTGCTGAATGAATACCCAACATGAGAGTTCGTCATACGCCGCAAAATAACATGTCTAAATAGCGAGCTCTGTTGTTTAGTATTCATTTAGCAGGATAACTGGACTTAAAGGGGTATTCTATCTCTAAGATCCTATCCCCAATATATAGTAGGTGGAATAGTAATAATATCAGCAAATACCAAAATTTGGAAATGTAGAATAGTTCTCCTGATTAGCCATGCCCTTACCTCATGAGCAGGGCATTGCACCTTTGGTAGCAACAGTTACAACATGGACTCTTCTGCTGTGGACCCGGGGAGAGTGGGTGCAGATTCATTGCACCCACACTCCTCATATAGAGGGTCTGCACTCCTAGAAAATGGGGGATACATTCCCTGAGCGTGTCCTTCCTTATTCTAGACGGTCCAGAGTCATCGTGGGACCCTCTTATTTTTTTTTTCCTTACAATAAATTGGTGAAAGAGGGAATGTTTTAGGGAGCGTTTTTTCAAATAAATTGTTTTTGCTTATTTTTTTTGTAGCTAGTATCAACCCCATTTATTACCCCGATTGCCACTGCACCAGGACACGGGATGAGCTGGGGTGAAGCACCAGGATTGGCACATCTAGTGGATGCGCCACTTCTGGGGCGCCTGCGGCCTGCTATTTTTAGGCTGTGATGGGCCAATAACTATGGACCTTCCCACCCTGAGAATACCAGACCACAGTTGTCAGCTTTACCTTGGCTGGTGATCCAATTTGGGGGGGACCCTACTTTTTTTTTGTAATTATTATTATTTATAAAATAATTATAAAAAAGAGCCTGGGGTGACCTCCACATTGCATCACCACCCATGGTAAAGCTGCCAGCTGTGGTTTTCAGGCTACAGCCGTCTGCTTTACCCTAGCTTGCTATCAAAAATGGGGGGACCCCATGTCATTTTTTTTTTTAACTTTTTTTTTAAATAAAAAAATTAATGGGCTTCCCTGTATTTTGATTTCCAGCCAAGGTAACGCCAGGCAGATGGGGTGGCAACCCCTAGCTGTCTGCTTTATCTTCACTGAGAATCAAAAACACCGCAGAGCGCTACGTCATTTTTTTCAATGATTTATTTTTACAGTACTGTGATGTCAGGCAATCAAAATGCAGGGAGACCCATTGTTTTTTTTAGTTATTTAAATAAATAATTAAAAAAAAATATATGGGCTCCCGCTGCATTTTTGTATTGCTAGCTAAGGGTAATCCAAGCAGCTACTAGCTGCTAACCGCCACTGCTTGGTGTTACCTTCACTGGCAATGGGAAATCCAAGGAAGCATTTTTTATTTTTTTTGCCAAAAAACTAAAAAAAAATGATGTGAGCTTCGCCATATTTTTGTATGCTAGCCAGGTACAGCAGGCAGGTACGGCTGCCCCCAACCCCCAGCTGCCTATTTGTACCCGGCTGGGAACTAAAAATATAGGGAAGCCCATTTTTTAATTATTTCATGAATTTCATGAAATAATTAAAAAAAAACGACATGGGCTTCGCCCCATTTTTGTGGATTGGCACAGGTTAGCCCGAGGTTTCTGGGCCCCTCTGCTGCGAATTGCAGTCAGCAGCCGCCCCAGAAAATGGCGCTTTCATAGAAGCGCGATCATCTGTAACTGTATCTGTATCCAACTCTTCCAGCAGCCCTGAAGCCGGGTGGCTCGCTGGGTAATAATGAGTTAATACTAGCTTTGTTTTACTAGCTAGTATTAAGCCAGAGATTCTTAGGCTGTGTGCACACGTTGCGTTTTTTAACGCGGAAATGCTGCGTTTAGAACCGCAGCGTTTCAGTGGCAAATTGCATGTGTTCAGCTTTCCCAGAAAAGTGTATGAGAAAGCTGAAAAATCAGTGCACACGCTGCGTTTCTAAACGCAACGTTTTGGATGCCAAAAATCGGTGCGGAAAGAAAAGCAGCATGTCACTTCTTTTGTGCGGTGTGGCTGCGTTCTCTCCCCCATTGAATCAATGATGTGGGTCAGAACGCAGCTACACCGCAGTGAGCTGCTTTTTTGTTGCGGTCCATGGGCTTTGTCGGCATACAGAACGCAGGCATTTACCTGGAAGTGAGGTCAAGAGGTTTCCTGTTGACCTCACTTCCTGGCAAAGTCCTGGAAAGCCCCCGGTGTCGCCAAAGTGCCTGCCCCGACCCCCGACCCCCCTCCCGAAAATCCAACATGGCCGCGCGCACAGTAGCGCATTGGCCGCAACCTACTCCTATGATTTCTGTCGCATGTGCCTTGAGACATGCGACAGAAAAATGCCCCCCAGGCCCTGCCAGGTCACCCCCTATTCCCCCCGGTATTCCCCCTTACCTGTCTGGTCGCAGCGCTGATCCCCCGCAGCCCCCTCCTCCTTCACAGCAGACGCCGGTCAGTGCGGTCACATGAGCAGAGCAGCTGACAGCCAGCACTGTGTTCAGAGAGCTGTGCTGGATGCTCGGCACTCTGCAGCTGTGACCTGGGGAGAGTGGGTGCAGATTTTTGGCACCCACTCTCCTCAAATGGACGGTCTGCCCTCCTAGAAAATGGGGGATACGTTCCCTGATCGTGCCCCCATATTCTAGAAGGTCCAGAGCCAACGTGGAACGTCCAAATGGATTTCTGCGGACCCATTTTTTTAAAATTTTTTGATTAAATTGGAGAACAAGGGAATGATTTGGGGAGTGTTTTTTCTAATAAAAAAATTTTGTCATTTTTTTTTGCTTTTGTTTACTGTCAATTAGTTTTGTCTGGTATCTGATAGACGCCGTAACATCACTAATTGCTGGGCTTGATGCCAGGTGACATTACACATCTGGTATCAACCCCATTTATTACCCCGTTTGCCAACGCACCAGGGCGCGGGATGAGTTGGGGCGAAGCGCCCGGATTGGCGCATCTAATGGATGCGCCATTTCTGGGGCGGCTGTGGCCTGCTATTTTTAGGCTTGGAAGAGTCCAATAACCATGGCTCTTCCCACCCTGAGAATACCAGACCCCAGCTGTCAGCTTCACCTTGGCTGGTGATCTAATTTGGGGGGACCCCACGTTTTTTTTTTTTAATTCTTTATTTATAAATTAAAAAAAAAAGCCTGGGGAGCCCTCCAAATTGATCACCAGACAAGATGAAGCTGCCAGCTGTGGTTTGCAGGCTACAGCTGTCTGCTTTACCCTGACTGGCTATCAAAAATAGGGGGGACCACACGCCATTTTTTTCATTTTTTTTTTTGATAAATACTAAGCTAGGCACCCTTTAGTGCCACATGAAAGGTACTAAAGGTGCCAGCTTAGAATATGCAGGCGGGGGTGGGACGTTATATATATTTGACATCCATTCATCCATTGACGCTATTTTGGCTGTGTGCCCACAATCAGGTTTTGCAGCGTTTTGGGCGCTGAGTGTTTTCCCTGCGTCCATAACGCTGCGTTGTGCAGTAGAAGCACAGTGGAAGGATTTTTGGAGATCCCATGCCCACTGTGCTTCTTTTCTCCGCAGCATAAACTGACCGGTGGCGTGGCTTCCCGAGCCTCAGCATGTCAATTTATGCTGTGGAGACGAGAGTGCTTTCTGCAGGTAGGATAGAGCTCCACAGCAGCCTGAAACCAAATCGTGGGCATGGGCAGCTGCGTTCTCCCGTGGACAACACTCACATCTCTGCAGGAAGGCTGACACTGTGTACTAGACGCCGTGTCGCTGGATCACGGCCACATAGCCTAAAAGTGAGAATATTGTTGCTACAGCAACATTTTGGGTGAAGTAGCTGTGGATTCAAAATGCTTAATATACTCCTGAATAAAATCCTTGAGGGGTGCAGATTCCAAAATGGGGTCACTTGTGGGGGTTTTCTGATGTATAGGTACCCAAGGGGCCCTGCTAATGTGACATGGTGCGCGAAGTTTATTTCAACTTTTCCAAAATTCAAATGGTGCTCCTTCCATTCCAAGCCCTCCCATTTATCCAAACAGAATGTGGAGAAGGAAATGACATCACAGGTTTTTTTTCCAAAGGTCTGTGTTCAACCAACTTTATTAACACTGACAAGTCTTAAAAAACGCACCTAAAAAAACGCATGGAAAACGCATGAAAAACGCATGCGTTTTCGATGCGTTTTTCTCAAAAAGCATTGTTTACAATTCTCCCCTCTGCCAGAGGGTGCGTTTTTTTCCGCGCTGAAAAAAAAGCAACGTGTGCACATAGCCTTAATGTCAGGCACGTTTGACCCGGCCATTAAGAATCTCTAATAAAGGGTTAAAAAAAAGAGACCACACAGAGAAAAAATACTTTAATAGCAATAAATACACAGACACATTAGAGACTCCATGTTTATTACTCCCTCTCACCCCTCCACGATCATGGTCTTCTGTCTTCTTTCTCCTTCAACCCATGCAGCTCTGCTACATCAGACAGCACTGCATGGGAGGAAGACGCTGCTGCTTCCCGTGCAGTCTAATCACTCAGTGAGTGAGCAGAGGCTGCGGGCTGTAAGCGGTGACGTCACCCCTGCTAAGGTAATCTGACAGGCGGGTTACTATAGTAACGGTGCCGGTCACGGCATTCCCAGTGCCGCAATTCACCAGCTGTAGCATCTAGTCCTTGCATGTGGGCTGACTCTGTAAAGAGCACCCACATGCAGGAACGGGGATGCCCATCATGTGCCAGAGCATCTCACCGGTACACGGAGATGCACAAGTGAGCACCGTGTACCGGAGAGATGCACTGACAGGACCTAGCATGACATCCAGCCATGTTACCAGTCTGTAGCCAATGAGATAATAGACACATGACTGGTCACATGGCTATTTTGACGTCACAGAGGGTCCTATCATCAGTGCGGTTACCGGGAGGATGCAGCGATTATCGGAAGGAAAAGCGACAGAGTGCAGGACGCATCGTGGAGACCTGTAAGTGTAATGGCAATGTTTATTAACTGTATGTGTACATGTATAATGTGTTTTTATGTGTTTGTGTTTGCCTCCCATTGTTTTCAATGGGGTTCTAATGGTTCATCGAACGGTTCGTCAAACGTTCATCGAATGGAGCCTCCATTCGATGAACCAAACCGAACTCGAACGCTAGGGGGTGACTCATCTCTAGTCCCGTCCCCTGCAGTACTGCTTAGTGGTTTGTGGCCTCTCTCCTGACACAATCAATTTAGATGTTCTCTTGTGGCCCATGAGCCTGGAGCTTTCCGTGCCCCGCTCCCCACTGTGGCTAAATAAAGAGCCTGCTCTCCGGAGCTCACGCTTGAGATTTTAGTGGGCCGCTTATGTGGAAAGCCCTATCCCCCTCGTTGTGCTAATGCTCCAGATTTTGGAGCTGGTGGGAACAATCCATAGAAGTCCTGTCCTCCGCAGGTTAATTGCCGGGTTGCATACAACTTCTTCCCGACCTAGGGTCCATGTACCCCTTCGTGCCTTCGACCCCAGACCAGTGATTAGGCCCAGGCTGCCGACCATCCACCAAGAACAGTCCCAGTGTCTAGCCTCAATCCCCTGTGACTGGGGGTCCGACTCCTTCAGGTCCAAATCACTGCCTGCAACCTAGGATTCTCCTCCTCTGGGAGCTCCAACTCCCCAGCTCCTCTCTCTTTGGGAGCCACTACCCGACTAAACTGTCACCTTCCACCTCCCTGTCTGACCCCTGGGCGGCCCTATTCTGCTTAAGCAGCCCACTGTTGTGCCTGGCAGGTGTGGTGCAGGGTGTTATTAGATTTGTGAATGCTGGTGGAGGCAATACTGCAGGTTAGGTTCCCAGAACCATGGGTGTTGAGTCCTGCATGGGAAGAGAAAGGTTGTGCAGAACCCTGTGACGACTGACTAGTCCAGGGCGTCACATCTGCATCTGTGACTGGTTTTCTTCACTCTAGCTGTCTGGGTTTTACTACAAATCTTTTATTATAATCTTTTTTATGATATTTGATTTATAATTTGGTAACGTGGTTGTGATTAACAAAAGGATTAACACAGCTAAGATAACGCACACAGCTGGGGCTGCAGCATGTAAAGCCTGTCTGCTTTATCTGCACTTGGTATCAAAAGACTGTATGCCATTTTTTCCAATTATGTATTCACTTTTACACTCCACTCTGGGACCAGACATCTAGTTTCAGGGCAACCATTCGCAGGTGCCGGCACAGAGTGTTGTTTTAATCCCAAAATACTCTGACAACGTTATTCCCAGAAACCAACTGTAAGAAATGCATCCAGGCACCTATGCGGTTTCCATTACGTTTCAACATTTTTCCATCCATTGCAGCATTTTTACATCTCTCCCAGACCAACTTTCAAGATCCTACAGAAAATTATTCGAGTTTGCCATTAACTTGCATTAGGTTCATTACTCTTTACGAATAAACAAATAATAGAAATTATTTAACATGAAGAATATGAATCCAAATATTTGACTATTTGCCCATCTCTAATCACCAACAAAATGTTGTCAATGGGTTTATTTATGTTCATAAACTTTGTTTGCTTTCTAGCTCAATCTTTTTTTATAATCTCTGTCACCAGTTTCCACAAATCCTCGGTAATATCTTCTTCAGTGCATTTGAAATTAGCAATGAAAAAGCAAAAATGAAATAATAAAAAGCGCTAAAGGCTCATAATAAGCTATTCCAATGGTAGTTACTGGAGAAAGAGGGTCCTGGTTTTTTCTTGTGGATTATCATGTTAGTGTAAGTATAGGCACCTGTTTGAATAGTTATAACATGAAATATTGCAGTATATAATTTTAATTGAGTGGTCAGAAATTTTTTTACTCAAGTTCAATAGTAGAGATGAGCGAACCGGTCGCGGTTGGGCTTGAGTTCGGTTCGCCGAACGGGCGTCTCGTTCGAGTTCGGTTCGGCGAACGTTCGACGGACCGAACTCGAACCGCATAGGAAACAATGGCAGGCAATCACAAACAAGTAAAAACACCTAGAAAACACCCTCAAAGGTGTCCAAAAGGTGACAAACAACTCACAACACAACACAAACACATGGGAAAGTGACAAGGACATATACTCATGTGAAAACAAATGAGCTGGACAAGGAAAAAGAGGAGACACAGATATATGACTATATGCAAGGAAACATTGATGCCATTACTGTGCAACTTGAGCCCTGCTCATTTTAGGCTTCCAATCTGGATAAATTGCCTGAGCTTGCCACGTATGCCTTGGGGATCTTGTCGTGTCCTGCAGCCAGCGTTCTCTCGGAACCTGTCTTCAGTGCTGCTAAGGGTCTGCTGGCAGATAAGCACACGTGTCTGTCCACTGACAATGTGGACATGGCGCTCAGAGGACTTTTCTTCCCCTGGGTCAGCCAGGGGAGGCGAAAGGCACGCATATTTTTGAGAGTGCTTCATGCAAAGCATCTTTTTCTTTTTCAAAAGGGGGTCAACTGATGTCAGTCAAGTGGGGTGTGTGTGGCCCAATTAGTGGAAACGAGGGAGACTGTGGTTGGAGTCCCCTCGCTTTTGAAAAAAGAACCAAGATGAACAAGTCATGGCTCTCAGAGGACTTTTCTTCCCCTGGGTCAGCCAGGGGAGGTGAAAGGCACGCGTATTTTTGAGAGTGCTTCATGCAAAGCATCTTTTTCCTTTTCAAAAGGGGGGTCAACTGATGCCAGTCAAGTGGGGTGTCTGTGGCCCAATTAGTGGCAACGAGGGAGACTGTGGTTGGAGTCCCCTCGCTGTGTTTCTAAAAGAACCAAGATGAACAAATCATGGCTCTCAGAGGACTTTTCTTCCCCTGGGTCAGCCAGGGGAGGCCAAAGGCACGCGTATTTTTTGATAGTGCTTCATGCAAAGCACCTTTGTAAGCTTGAAAATGGGGGGTCAATTGATGCCAGTTAAGTGGAGTGTGTGTGGACCAAATTTTGGAAACAAGGGAGACTGTGGTTGGAGTCCCCTTGCTGTGTTTTACATGCTTTTAGAAGGGCATGACTTGGCTTAGAGGTTGACTTTCAGCATCTGCAAACTGTTGGCTATCAAAATGCTGCCTTTCCAACCTTTTTAACCGAGGATTTTTGAGACCTTATGCCCATCACAGTGCCCCAAGAGCCGATGCTCAGGCACCACTCCTTCTCCAACAAAGGCGTCCACGTGCTACACCAGCATGTCGCACCAAACATCACCGCTTCTTTGAGAAACTGTGTGACAGGGTGCATTTCACCACGGATACTTGGCCCAGTAAGCATGGACAGGGGCGTTACATGTTGCTGACTGGGCAACGGGTTACTATGGGGAGAGATGGAGAAGGGTCTGCTGTACAAGTCTTGCCGTCCCCACGAGTTGTATCAATCCTTCCTCTGTATGTAGAAGTTAATACACTGCTTCTGCCTTGTCAATCTTATGTGGGTCCTTCACCTTGGCCCAAACCCTGTGTGGTCAGGGCACCCTTCCTTGTAACTGCGCACAAGGAAAACCACAGCAGAGCTCAATGCCATCATGCGGTCAAATGTTTACTTTGAAATGTATGGGAAATGTGAGTCACACCGCTGAGAAGTTGTGGACGGTTAGCTCTGGAGACCAAGTTTCATCAATGGTTGTCTTCACACAACCAGCAGCCAGGGAAGGTCGGGTGTGACAATGATGCAAACATGGGTGCGGCCGTTCGCCGTGACAATGTGACACACGTGCCTTGTGTGGCTCACGTGTTGAATCTAATGCTCCAGCAATTTTTAAAACACCATCCCGGCCTACATGGCCTTGTGCAGCGGGTACGCTCGCTATGTGCTCACTTCCATCGTTCGCACACAGCAGCTCAACAACTTTCCTCGCTCCAGAAGTCTTTAGGTCTGGTTGTTAAACACCTGAAATGCGATGTGCCGACACGCAGGAATTTGAATCTGCACATGTTGCAGCGTTTGTGGCAGCACCGCTGAACCCTGCTGCAATACGTTATGACATATAGCCTGGCCTAACTTGATCCAGAGGTGGTGCAGATCATGCTGCTGTAGTGGTGTCAGATCAAGGACCTATGCACCCTTCTACACAGTTTACAAATGTCGACGAAGATGTTTAGCACTGGCAATGCCATTCTCAGCGTGACAATTCTGGTCATCTACATGATGGAGCACACTGTAAGCATTATTCGGAGTCAGGTGTTGGGACAAGAGGAAGGGGAGGAAGTACAGGAGGAGTCATATGCGGAAGGGATAACAAGATCTACGAGGTCCAGATGATCAGCGGCACCTAGGCGGCAGTCATGGTGGGGGAGAGGGATTAACAAGGGCGCATAGTATCAGCAAAAAGTATTGAGGAAGGTGCAGGAGCCCATGAAGAAATGGAGGATGAACTGGCGATGGGCATGGAAGACTAAGCAGATGAGTGAGAGCTTGCTCACATTTCGGTTGTGCGAGGCTGGGGGGAGAGGGCAGAGGAAGGAGGGACGATTCTCACCTCTCTGCCACCAACACACCAAGGACTTGGTCCTCCTGAATGCACAAGACACATGAGCACCTTCTTGCTGCACTACCTACAACATGACCCTCGGATTGTACGAATTCGAAGTAATGCTAACTACTGGGTTGCCACACTGTTAGATCCCCGACACAAGACAAAATTTGGCGAAATAATTCCTGCCATAGAAAGGGACGCACGTATACAGGAGTATCTGCAGAAGGTGGTACACAATCTTAGATCTGCTTTTCCCCTAAAAACCAGTGCTGCACAGGGTTAATCTCAACGCTTTGTCATGGATAGGAGGAAATGGTCTTTTACTTGTCCACATCTGAGGGACCGAGGGCTGGCTGCTGTGCTGAGATGGCATTGAGTACGGTGTCCCTGCAGAGTTGCACTTTTGGTCATATACAAAATGAGTCGAAAAAGGACAGATGCTGGTGGAAAGGTGAACAGGTGTGTTGGAAAGGGGAAAAAAGTTTTTGTCCGTGGGTTTGGTGGTTAAGCAAAAGTAACATTTGCTGAAGAAACACCATCTGTTACGGTGGGACTGGCAGATTTGGATAAGGTGGTATATACTATGTTACCGCTATATAACGAAAATTAATAAGAAAAGAAAGAGAAAGGTATATATCCCCATCAGCAGTCAGTGTCCACCGTGCTCCCAGATGGAAAAGGAGAGGTTGGCAACTGGAAGGTTAGGTGGAGGATACAGAGCTGTGTGGCTATGAAACTAATAGTAGCCTTAACCGAGTTAGACGCCACTCGGATCTGGAGACTGAGAGCCCTGTTAGCGTCACAGGGTCAACACGCCCACCCAGCCCAGGAACTCCCTGTTAACATCACAGGGGCCATTGAGTACGCTGACCGTGTGCATTGGGGCCACACCTGTGGACAGCAGGCGCATCAGCAGCAGCAGGCCTGTTAATGCCACTGCGCTGCACAAGCAGGACTGGTAGGACAGGAGCTGGTCTTAACCGTTCTGCGTTACCAACTGTGGTGGCGGCCTGCATCGACGCCCTATCCCTGCCTACCTCTGGCCTAAAGCCGCAATAAGTTCAACACATGGAGGTGTGCTCTTTCGGAGCATAATAGAAGACTGCGCACCTCCTTGTTGGCTCCAGCCCGTTTTATAACCTGGGTCCGCCCCAAACCAGGGTGGACCACAATGCACCTCCTGGAGATAAAAGCAGAGTGACACGTCATAAGTGGCATAACTAGCGTCCTATTTGGAAACGCAACTTCAATAATGACCTTATGGCTGCCACGACACAAACACCTCACCAGTCATCGACTGACCATCAATAATGAGGTGACAAGTCATAGGGGCGGGCCTCTGCAAGCCATTTGGGAGTGGCCTGGCCACATCGTCAGGACACCTGATGCCCTGTGGTCTATATGGGCCCCCCACATCAGGGGCAGGGCCAAAGAGTTCATTACCGGACCTAGTCTCTGATGCAGTAAGTGTCTGAGCATGCTCAGTAGCATGAAATACAGTCTCTGAAAAAAGACTATCAGCTTTAGCATGGTGTCTAAGTACAAAACAGGACTTAGACCCGGCACGGAGTGCAAGTACCTGTGCAAAGAGGCTTTTCACACTAAGTGTTGGAGCATGCGCTGTACCCCAAAATGAAGACTTAGCCTCAGGAATGGCACGGTCAAGCTGAGCATACTCACTAGGCGAAACACTGTAGTTAGGCTGCGGCTGGGGTAAATCGGCACACGCATGCGCACTAGCTGCCTCTCCACACTTAGACGTGGAGGAGAAATTGCTCTTTGGGTGTGGACTTGGAGATGCTGTCTATGAACAGAAGGAAAAACTAAAGGTGTGTGTTACAGCAAGGAGCCACCGCGAAAACACTTCATTCAATTGTGAGGGGAGTCATTTTGGAGTTTGGTGAGGAGTACCGTAACGCCAGGGAGCAGCATCCTGTGCCACAGACCAACATTCTTACGGTGCTGTCTATACTGCTTACCATGAGAGGAGCGTAAAGTCTGTATTTCTGGAAACTGGACATCACAGTACCCGGGTACGGTAGGCTGTGCCCAGACAATAATGCGGGCACGCAACACTTTGTTTTATTAGCAAAACACATATCTGTTCTGGGTAGGCCGACTATATAGACAATAAGACTTGCTGCCTCTGCACTGTCAAATTGTCACGTACAGTTTAAATCATAGAGGGACAGCGACGCATGTTTGCATTGACTGTTGCTTTTCAAGATTTCCATGACTGTGTTGCAGAGCTGTGTGGTTTGCATTCACACTGTTATCATCTGCCTTATCTGTGAGGCTTCAGCTAACAAGGGTATTCAGGGGGGGTAATGTGTTTTGTCTATGTTTAGGTAGATAACTGGGAAGCTCTTGTGATGCGCCACTGGTAAGTCATGTTCGCACACACACACACACACACACGCACAAACACACAATTACTGCTACGCAGAGGGATTAGCAGGTAGTAGGCAACAGAATAGATTGTTCAATTATTTAAATTGTATGCATGGTTCTTATTGTTTGTTTTGGTAAAGTTAAACAATCATTTATCAACCCAACTGACTAGAGTCCTTTTCCTGTGTCCTGGTTTTGCTGCATACTGGGGAGCCCACCTTGTACATGACTTAAATTAAAGCATAAGTCACAATGTGAATTTCACTGTGCTACAATGCGGCCTAGCATGCCTGTGCAACCACCGCCTGCCCCATCAAGTGCATCTGCGTGCTCTTCATCCTCTGTGACTGTGGGGACAGCAGTCTCACATGGTTTTTCACACTGAACTTCCACTCCTTTACACGCAACAAGGAGTGTGATTGACAGGTCATCACTTGTTTTGGAAGTGGAAACAGATGGTATTGTTGAGCTGTCAGACATCGAGAAAACCAACATTGGATGCAGGCTACATTATATCCACGCCTGCACCTTCGTCACAGATTGGCTGGACTACCTGCAGTTAATAATTGCATTCCAGAAATGGAAAGGAGTGTAGAATGCACATGTGTTGTACCTTGCTTGGCAGCAAAGGAACACTAACTTAGTATTCCAGACAATTTTAGGAAGGCAGAAAAAGAGTCAGCTCTTTGGGCAAATTAAATAGCGTGGCAAAAGTGGACAGGGGGGTACAGTGGCCGTGTTTTGTGGGTACCAGGACAGTAAAGGAAGCCTCACTTTCTATCCCTCCGAATTATCAAATGCAGCAAGGAATTCCCTGAGTTTGATACAAACTTAGCGTAGCAAAATGTGCATGAGAGTGTCATGCAGAGGTGCTGCAAATAGCTTTTCACCAGTGGGGCACTAATGGAAGTCCAACAGCCACTTCTTGTATGCCACTAAATGGCAGCATTTTTTGCTATTATTATAGCTTATTAAAAACAGAGCAAGAGGGTGTAATGCAGAGGTGCTGCAAATAGCTTTGCACCAGTGGGGCAGTAATGGAAGTCCAACAGCCACTTTTTGTATGCCACTAAGTTGCAGCATTTTTTGCTATTATTATAGCTTTTAAAAACAGAGCAGGAGGGTGTAATACAGAGGTGCTGTAAATAGCTTGGCACCTGTGGGGCACAAATGGAGTACAACAGCCACTTTTTGTATGCCACTAAGTTGCAGCATTTTTTGCTATTATTATAGCTTTTAAAAACAGAGCAGGAGGGTGTAATGCAGAGGTGCTGTAAATAGCTTGGCACCTGTGGTGCACAAATGGACTACAACAGCCACTTTTTGTATGCCACTGAATGGCAGCATTTTTTGCTATTATTATAGCTTATTAAAAACAGAGCAGAAGGGTGTAATGCAGTAGTACTGCAAATAGCTTTGAACCAGTAAGACACTAATGGAAGTCCAACAGCCACTTTTAGGATGCCACTGAATGGCAGAATTTTTTGCTATTATTATAGCTTATTAAAAACAGAGCAGGAGGGTGTAATGCAGTGGTACTGCAAATAGCTTTGCACCAGTGGGACACTAATGGAAGTCCAACAGCCACTTTTTGTATGCCACTAAGTTGCAGCATTTTTTGCTATTATTATAGCTTTTAAAAACAGAGCAGGAGGGTGTAATGCAGAGGTGCTGTAAATAGCTTGGCACCTGTGGTGCACAAATGGACTACAACAGCCACTTTTTGTATGCCACTGAATGGCAGCATTTTTTGCTATTATTATAGCTTATTAAAAACAGAGCAGAAGGGTGTAATGCAGTGGTACTGCAAATAGCTTTGCACCAGTAAGACACTAATGGAAGTCCAACAGTTACTTTTAGGATGCCACTGAATGGCAGAATTTTTTGCTATTATTACAGCTTATTAAAAACAGAGCAGGAGGGTGTAATGCAGTGGTACTGCAATTAGCTTTGCACTAGTGGGACACTAATGGAAGTCCATTAGCCACTTTTTGTATGCCACTAAGTTGCAGCATTTTTTGCTATTATTATAGCTTTAAAAACAGAGCAGGAGGGTGTAATGCAGAGGTGCTGTAAATAGCTTGGCACCTGTGGGGCACAAATGGAGTACAACAGCCACTTTTTGTATGCCACTAAGTTGCAGCATTTTTTGCTATTATTATAGCTTTTAAAAACAGAGCAGGAGGGTGTAATGCAGAGGTGCTGTAAATATCTTGGCACCTGTGGGGCACAAATGGAGTACAACAGCCACTTTTTGTATGCCACTAAGTTGCAGCATTTTTTGCTGTTATTATAGCTTTTAAAAACAGAGCAGGAGGGTGTAATGCAGAGGTGCTGTAAATAGCTTGGCACCTGTGGGGCACAAATGGAGTACAACAGCCACTTTTTGTATGCCACTGAATGGCAGCATTTTTTGCTATTATTATAGCTTATTAAAAACAGAGCAGGAGGGTGTAATGCAGTGGTACTGCAAATAGCTTTGCACCAGTGGGACACTAATGGATGTCCAACAGCCACTTTTAGGATGCCACTGAATGGCAGCATTTTTTGCTATTATTATAGCTTATTAAAAGCAGAGCAGGAGGGTGTAATGCAGTGGTACTGCAAATAGCTTTGCACCAGTGGGACACTAATGGAAGTCCAACAGCCACTTTTTGTATGCCACTAAGTTGCAGTATTTTTTGCTATTATTATAGCTTTTAAAAACAGAGCAGGAGGGTATAATGCAGAGGTGCTGTAAATAGCTTGGCACCTGTGGGGCACAAATGGAGTACAACAGCCACTTTTTATATGCCACTAAGTTGCAGCATTTTTTGCTATTATTATAGCTAATAAAAACAGAGCAGGAGGGTGTAATGCAGAGGTGCTGTAAATAGCTTGGCACCTGTGGGGCAAATAATGGAGTACAACAGCCACTTTTTGTATGCCACTGAATGGCAGCATTTTTTGCTATTATTATAGCTTATTAAAAACAGAGCAGGAGTGTGCAATGCAGAGGTGCTGCACATAGATTTGCACCAGTGGGACACTAATGGAAGTCCAACAGCCACTTTTAGGATGCCACTAAGTTTACTCAATGTTTGCTAGTATAATGGCTTAGTAACAATGAGCTTGAGTGTGCAAAGGGCAGGAGGGTACAGTGGCAGGGTTGTGGGTCTGGGTAGAGGAAAGGAAGCCTGCCTTTCTATCCCTCCAAATGGGGAAATGCAGCGAGGAAATCCCTGACCTTAGCTACTGTCATGCTCCCCGGGTCCCCTGCTCTGCTCCCCGGCTCACCTGCCACGCTCCCCGGCTTCCCTGCGTTGCTCTCCGGTTCCTCTGTCCGGCGTCCGCCGCTCCCCGCTCTCCAGCCCCCATTGCCTGCGGTCCCCAGGCGTCCTGGTCCCCGCTCCCGGCGCCCGTCGGCTACTCAGCCCCAGCCCGGCTCTCCTGCTTCCTCCTCACCGCTCCCTGCCCTGGCTTCTGGCTCCCGGGCCTCGCTCATGCGCGTTAGGGCGCGCGCGCGGTCATTGACCCTTTCTTAAAGGGCCAGCGTCCACTGACAGGAAATTGAGCACACAGGTACAGGGTATAAAAGGGGTTAGTGTCCAAGTGGGCGGGGCCTGTTCTTCGTGTTTCCCAAGCTAGGAGTCAGGTCTTCTTGTGTTCCTGTGAGATACTCACCTCTCTCTCTTCTAGAGCTGATCCTGCCTCGCCATCCGGTCCTGCCGATTCCCGAACCCCAAACGCTGACTATCTGCCATCCTGACAGTCCGTTCCATCTCTGATCCCTGTGGTGACCTGTCCTCTCGCTCCATCGGTTCCGGACTCCGCCTGACAACATCTCGGCTTCCGAACCTGAGCTCCGTCACCCGGACTACCATCAGTGACTCCGTGGTCCCAGAGACTTCTCCATTCTACTCTGTTGCACGGACTGTCCTGCTACCTGTAGTGCTCCGGCTACCGGACCCCTTACCTTCATCAAGGAGTTCCACCCAGTGGATCCACCTCCTGGGTCTGCCCGTCCACCTGGCCCTAACAGTAAGATCAGGCCATGGATCCCGCCGAAGCACTAGCGGCCTTGCAGGAAGAACTCACACGCCAGCGTGAGACTCAGACCCGCATGCTGAACTTTATGTCTTCTGTGGACGCCCGCCTGAACACGCTACAAGCGTCGGTTACATCTTCAGCATCTCGGGCTTCCACTAGACAATCCACGGCTCCAGCTCCCGTGGCAGCCTCCTCGGATGCTTCCAGGCTTCGTTTGGCCTCACCATCCCGGTACGCCGGAGATCCCAAGACCTGCAGGGGATTCATAAACCAATGCTCCCTCCATTTCACGCAGCTGCCACATTTGTTTGCCTCCGACCAAGCCAAGGTCGCCTTCATGATGTCCCATCTAGAGGGTGAGGCATTGGCGTGGATGAACCCCTTGTGGGAGAAGGAGGACCCTGTGACCACGAACATCCAGGAGTTCCTGCAGGCATTTCGTGGCACCTTTGACGAGCCCGGACGCGCCTCCGCGTCTGCTTCATCTCGGCTCAGGTTACGTCAGGGGACTCTAACGGTGGGTCAATATGCCATCCGTTTTCGCACCTTGGCTTCGGAACTCGGGTGGAACAACGAGGCTCTAACCGCCGCCTTCTGGGAAGGACTCTCGGGTCGAATTAAAGATGAGCTGGCTGGTCGTGACGTACCGTCCACCCTGGATGCCCTGATTACCCTAGCGACTCGAGTGGACATTCGCTTTCAGGAGCGATCCAAAGAGGTGTCCCGTGAGAGACGACCGGTACGGCATTCCTCTCCTCCGCAGAAGCCCGCCGTACTTCAGTCAACGGCATCTGGTGTCTCCGTCCACGAGCCCATGCAGATCGACCGTGTGCGGCAGTCTGAACAACGCCGAGCAGAGCGGCTCGCCAAGGGCCTCTGCTTCTACTGCGGAGAGGGCACACACCTTCTACGCTCCTGTCCAGAGAGGCTGGGAAACTCCAAAGCCTAGGGTTGGTAGGAGAGGCCACCCTAGGTGCTGGTACTCTCTCAGACCCGGTTACGTGGACTGTTCAACTGACAACGGGAGAGACGCGGTTCACGGCCGAGGCATACCTCGATTCTGGGGCAGCAGGCAATTTCATCCAGCAGGCCACGGTGGACAAGTACCAGGTGCCTGTTACTCCACTCGACAAACCCCTCATGATTGCCTCCGTGGATGGGAGACCCCTCTCTGACACCATTTCGTGGATCACCAGGCCGATCGAACTGCGTATCGGTGCCCTGCACACCGAGAACATCGCTCTCTACGTCCTCCCACACATGTCCCATCAAATCCTGCTGGGACTCCCCTGGTTAAGGACACACGAACCGTCAGTCAGCTGGGGCACTGGTGAAATCACCCGATGGGGCTCTTCTTGCCATGAGAACTGTCTGAAGACCATACAATACATCCGACGACCTCCGGTTCCAGAGTCCCTACCGGGACTGCCCTCGGCCTATTGGTCCTTCGCGGACGTCTTTGACAAAAAGGAATCAGAGGTACTTCCGCCACATCGTCCTTACGATTGTGCCATCGACCTGCTCCCGGGAACTACACCACCTCGAGGACGGATATATCCGCTGTCTCCTGCCGAAACAAGGGCCATGTCTACTTACATCACAGAGAGCCTGGCAAGGAGATTCATTCGGAGATCCTCCTCTCCTGCTGGAGCAGGCTTCTTCTTCGTTAAGAAGAAAGAAGGTGACCTACGCCCATGCATAGACTACCGGGGATTGAACCAAATCACCGTGAAAAACAAGTACCCCCTGCCGCTCATCCCTGAATTGTTTGATCGACTTAGAGGAGCTCGTGTGTTCACCAAGTTGGATCTTCGGGGTGCCTACAACCTGGTCCGCATCCGCTCTGGGGACGAATGGAAGACCGCGTTCAATACTCGCGATGGGCACTATGAATACTGTGTGATGCCCTTCGGCCTATGTAACGCACCAGCAGTCTTTCAGGAATTGGTGAACGACGTGTTCCGAGACCTTCTCTACGTCTGTGTGGTGGTGTATCTTGATGACATCCTGGTCTTTTCTCCGGACCTCCAGACTCACAGAGAGAACGTGCAGCTGGTACTACGACGACTGAGGGAGAATCGTCTGTACGCCAAGTACGAGAAGTGTGTCTTCGAGCAGTCTTCTCTTCACTTCCTGGGTTACGTCATCTCCGATACCGGACTGCAGATGGATCCGAAGAAGGTCTCTTCCATTCTCAACTGGCCTCCTCCTTCTGGACTAAAGGCACTCCAACGCTTTCTGGGATTCGCCAACTATTACCGCCAGTTCATTCCTCACTTCTCGGCTCTGACTGCTCCTCTCTCCGCCTTGACCAAGAAGGGGGCTAATCCAAAGGACTGGTCACCTGCGGCCGACGCCGCGTTTGGCTCCCTGAAGCGGGCATTTGCCTCCTCTCCTGTGCTCCACCGTCCGGAGTTAAACCGACAGTTCACCTTGGAGGTGGATGCCTCCTCCTCGGGAGCCGGAGCAGTGCTCATGCAGAAGTCCTCCTCCGGGAAGATGGTGACTTGCGGTTTCTTCTCCAAGAGCTTCTCAGCGCCTGAACGCAATTACACCATCGGTGACCGAGAGCTATTGGCAGTCAAACTGGCTCTGGAGGAATGGCGCTACCTTCTGGAAGGAGCAGTGTACCCCGTTATTATTTACACGGACCACAAGAACCTGGAATACCTGCGGTCTGCTCAGCGACTGAACCCACGGCAAGCCAGGTGGTCCTTGTTCTTTGCCAGATTCGATTTCCAGCTCCATTTCCAACCCGTGGACAAGAATGTACGCGCTGACGCCTTGTCCAGGTCATTCATGCCCATGGAGCAGGAGGAGGAGACATCCCAGCCCATCATCTGCCCTAGTAAAATCATTCCGGTGACTCCTGTCTCCCTGGCCCAGATACCGCCCGGGAAGACCTATGTCTCTGAGACTGACAGGCAAAAAGTGTTACACTGGGGCCATGCCTCGAAAATAGCCGGTCATGCTGGTCAGAAGAGAACTTGGAGTACGATTGTACGTCATTACTGGTGGCCATCCCTTCGGACGGATGTCGCTTCTTTTGTCTCAGGCTGCCCCTATTGTGCCAGGAACAAAACGCCCAAACACCTGCCATATGGCCGTCTTCTGCCTCTGCCTATACCCTCAGTTCCGTGGCAACACATTGCGATGGACTTTATTACGGACTTGCCACTGTCCTCCGGACACACAGTCATATGGGTCGTGGTGGATCGGTTCTCTAAAATGGCTCATTTCGTCCCTATGGCTGGACTGCCCTCTGCCCAGGAACTCGCTGACGCCTACATACAGCACATCTTCCGGTTGCATGGCTTTCCATCACACATTGTGTCCGACAGAGGAACTCAGTTCACCTCCCGCTTCTGGAGGGCTCTCTGCAAACATCTGGGAGTGACTCTGGACTTTTCTTCAGCCTACCATCCTCAGTCGAACGGCCAAGTGGAACGGGTCAATCAGATCTTGACCTCCTTCTTACGTCACTACGTCAACGCCCATCAAGACGACTGGTCCACGCTTCTTCCTTGGGCTGAATTCTCCCATAACCACCACGTCAGTGAGTCCTCCTCTAGCTCTCCCTTCCATGTCGTTTACGGACTTCAGCCTTCCGTCCCATTGCCTGTATCCTCTTCCTCGGATGTCCCTGCTGCTGATGCTGTAGCCCGTGACTTTGCAACGATTTGGGACTCTGTCAAGGCGTCCCTTGGACGTGCTTCCCTGCGGATGAAGAGACACGCAGACAAGAGGCGTCTGGACCCTCCGTGTTTCTCTCCAGGAGATCTCGTCTGGCTTGCTTCCAAGTACGTCCGATTGAAGCTACCATCCTACAAGCTGGGACCTCGCTACATCGGGCCGTTTAAAGTCCTCAGCAAGATCAATGAGGTCTCCTACAAACTGCAGCTCCCGGCCACGATGAGGATACCCAACTCCTTCCACGTCTCCCTGCTCAAGCCGATTGTCCTTGGTCCCTTCTCCGCTGCTGCCAGTTCGGCTCCTCCTCCTATTGCCGATGACGACATCTATGCGGTAAGGGATATCGTGGCCATGAAAACCGTACGGGGCCGACAGATCTTCTTGGTGGACTGGGCAGGGTATGGCCCTGAGGATAGGTCCTGGGAACCCCGGGAGAATGTGGGTACGCCTCTGATCCGTGCCTTCCTGTCCCGGTTGCGGGGAGGGGGGAGTGGGGGGGGTACTGTCACGCTCCCCGGGTCCCCTGCTCTGCTCCCCGGCTCACCTGCCACGCTCCCCGGCTTCCCTGCGTTGCTCTCCGGTTCCTCTGTCCGGCGTCCGCCGCTCTCCAGCCTCCATTGCCTGCGGTCCCCAGGCGTCCTGGTCCCCGCTCCCGGCGCCCGTCGGCTACTCAGCCCCAGCCCGGCTCTCCTGCTTCCTCCTCACCGCTCCCTGCCCTGGCTTCTGGCTCCCGGGCCTCGCGCATGCGCGTTAGGGCGCGCGCGCGGTCATTGACCCTTTCTTAAAGGGCCAGCGTCCACTGACAGGAAATTGAGCACACAGGTACAGGGTATAAAAGGGGTTAGTGTCCAAGTGGGCGGGGCCTGTTCTTCGTGTTTCCCAAGCTAGGAGTCAGGTCTCCTTGTGTTCCTGTGAGATACTCACCTCTCTCTCTTCTAGAGCCGATCCTGCCTCGCCATCCGGTCCTGCCGATTCCCGAACCCCGAACGCTGACTATCTGCCATCCTGACAGTCCGTTCCATCTCTGATCCCTGTGGTGACCTGTCCTCTCGCTCCATCGGTTCCGGACTCCGCCTGACAACATCTCGGCTTCCGAACCTGAGCTCCGTCACCCGGACTACCATCAGTGACTCCGTGGTCCCAGAGACTTCTCCATTCTACTCTGTTGCACGGACTGTCCTGCTACCTGTAGTGACCCGGCTACCGGACCCCTTACCTTCATCAAGGAGTTCGGCCCAGTGGATCCACCTCCTGGGTCTGCCCGTCCACCTGGCCCTAACAGTTACACAGACGCTGTCATCTTGTGTAGCTGTTAAAATCTGTTTTCACCGACCTGACTGTCACCTATAGCTCTGACCCTGCCGGTATTAGCCCTTAAAAGGACTAATAGAAACTTCTATCCCTATTTCTGTATAGCGCTGTGTATAGAGCGTACACAGCAGTATCGGAGACAGGAGCTACGCCAGCGGTGACTGACACCAAGACGCAGAAGGCAGATAATGGCGTGCTGGAGGAAAATGTCCGTTTTTATAATGCAGGGACATGTGACATGGACATCCTATCACACATGCCGTTGCTTCTCTGGCTAAAAGTCCACTTAGCTGTGTGTGTGTCTGGGATTGGCTGACATGCTGGCCCGCCCCACTACACGCGCACGCTTAGGGAAGGAAGACAAGGAAAAAAAAAAAAAATGGCGATCGCCATTATCCATACAGCAGTGATCTGAATGCGCTGTTCCCGCACACTATACACTGAAATTTCATAATAGTGTGAGTCACAGAGTGACTTACACTATTACAGCGGAAAGCCAGCTAGTAATTAGCTTGTTTTTTTGCTGCTAGAACCGTTCTCGATCGTATCTAGAACTATCAAGCTTTAGCAAAAAGCTCGAGTTCTAGTTCGATCTAGAACAGCCCCCAAAATCACTCGAGCCGCGAACTGGAGAACCTCGAACCGCGAACCGCGCTCAACTCTATTCAATAGTAAGAACAAAAATATTTGAAAGTGGACTTAAAAATATTTGAAGAAAAAAAAGATGTTCCTATAGTAACAATATGTATTGGGAATAATACTGTGAATATGGGGCATAATAATCTGTATACTGTATATGGTGTAGTATACTATGTATATGCAGCTATGGGGTAACATATTGTGTATATGGGGCTATGGGACATATTGCAAATATGAAACATTATATTGTGCATATGGGTCATAATACTGTGTACCGTATATGGGTTATAATACTATGTTAATGGGACTACTAGGCAAAATACTGTGTGTATTGGGCATTATACTATCACGCCGGAGTGAGAGAATGCCTGGCGTGTGGCGCAACACAGAAGCAAAACCAAGAAAGATAGAGAGAGCAGCCCTGACGATAGGGAGAGGGGAAAAGGGATCACCATCTCACAATCACCTGTTACTGAATCCATAGCTCCCTAACATCCCTAGATGGCTCCTTACTTGCTGTTTTGAACTTACACTGGCTAGTGAGTAGGTCAGAGAGACACTAGTCCCACTACTACAATAAAACAACACAAGGCAGTTAAGACAAATGGGTGGTGAAAGATACAAAAAACCACTCATTGGTTTCTAAAATAGGGAACCTAACAGCTGCAACTGAAATGGTACCGCAGCTTCTCCAGAAACCGGCTCCTTCAAAGTGGTTAGTATAGAAGATCTATGACCAGCATGGAGTAAAGCCAGGAGTGGGTACATATAGCGGAAGGGCATGATGACAAGATGCCGTAGCTGGGATTAAGGCAGGCTTTGCATGCTGCGACATCGGTAACAATGTGTTACCGATGCTGCAGCGATAGTCCCGCCCCCGTCGCACGTGCAATATCTAGTGAAAGCTGCCGTAGCGATTATTATCGCTACGGCAGTTTCACACGCACATACCTGCCGTGCGACGTCCCTCTGGCCGGCGACCCGCCTCCTTCCTAAGGGGGCGGGTCGTGCGGCGTCACAGCGACGTCACACGGCAGGCGGCCAATTGAAGTGGAGGGGCGGAGTTGAGCAGGATGTAAACATCCCGCCCACCTCCGTCCTTCTCATTGCAGCCGGCGGCAGGTAAGGTGAAGTTCCTCGCTCCTGCGGCTTCACACACAGCGATGTGTGCTGCCGCAGGAGCGAGGAACAACATCGCACCTGTCGCTGCAACGGCATTATGGAAATGTCGGAGGCTGCAGCGATGATACGATAACGACGCTTTTGCGGTCGTTCATCGTATCAAAAAGGTTTTACACGTTGCGATATCGACTGCGACGCCGGATGTGCGTCACTATCGATTTGACCCCATCGACATCGCACGTGTGATGTCGCAACGTGCAAAGCCGCCCTAAGACTATGAGTAATTTCATACAGGAAGGAAAGAGTTTTTAACCCTTGAAATGAAAGTAAATCCAATCCAACACAACTTGTATAATACTGTATTTATTGGCATATTACTTGAGCTATGGTGTAGAATACTGTTTATATGGTGCTTAATATCATGTATTTGGGACTGTGGGGCATAATACTGTGCATATGGGACTATGTGTATATAGGGCAAAATACTGTGTATATGCAGCGTTATGTGGAGTGTATAGAGCATAATACTGTCAATATCTGGGCTGTGGGGCATAAACTGTGCATATGGGACATTATATGGTGTATATCAGGCTATGGCGCATAACACAACTGTGTGTATGGGACATCTTATTGTGTATTGTATATGGGGTATAATACTTATATATAGGGTTATGGGACATAAAGGGCCATTTACACGCTGCGACATCGCTAACGACATATCGTCGGGGTCACGGTGTTTGTGATGCACATCCGGCGCCATTAGCGACATCGCAGCGTGTGACAGGCTGAAGCGACCTTAAATGATCGCAAAAGAGACAAAAATCGTTGGTATATGAGAGGTCGTTCATTTACCAAAAATTGTTGTCTCGTACGTAGCGAGGTTGTTCCTCGTTCCTGTGGCAGCACACATCGCTATGTGTGATACCGCAGGAGCGACGGTCATCTCCTTACCTCCATCCACCGGCAATGTGGAAGGAAGAAGGTGGGCGGCATGATCCGGCCGCTCATCTCCGCCCCTTCTCTGCTATTGGACAGCCAATTTGTGACGTCGCTGTGACGCCGAAAGCACCTCCCCCTTGAAGGAGGGATTGTTCGGCAGGCACAGCGACGTCGCAGAACAGGTATGTGCGTGTGACGCTGCCGTAGCGATAATATTTGCTACGGTAGCGATCACCACATATCGCACCAATGACGGGGGCGGGTGCTAATGCTCCCGACATTGCTAGCAATCGCTAGCGATGTCGCAGCGTGTAAAGAACCCTTAACACTAAGTATATGGGGCTGTGGGGCATCACACAATGTCTAAAGGATCTGTGTAAGCCAAAATGTTACATTGAGGGACCTATGGGCCATAATATTGTGTAAAGGAGAGCTGTGATAGTGGTGGACATATAGCCGATGCAATTCCACCAGCTGCATCGGGGGCTCAGGGGGAAGAGGGGAACCTCATAACTAGATGGCAGTCTTGAATTGTAATAATAAAAGTAGCTAGCCGGTCCGGCTAGCTCACCAGGAAGCTAGTGAATCCGAAAGAGCCCAGGAACCAGTAAGAAGCTCTTCCTATCGAAAAGCTTCCCGGCAGCTCTGCAATAAACTCTACCCCTTCCACGGCTAAAATGTTATTCTTCCAAATGGGGAAAAATGGGAACAGGAGACAGCATGGTGATGATCTTAGTGTAGCAATATTAATGGTAAAACGGAACAATAGAGATTGTACTTACCAGATCGGATGTCCAACTGAGCACATATACACGCTGCAGGCTGCAGCAATAAGATCCCAGGCCGGTATGCTGTTTAAATCAAGAGCCGTGGAACAGTTTCTCCCTTCAAGCTTTCACAGATGAGTAAAACAGAATATTTTTTGAAGTGTTACGCTCCCAGAGACCAAAGGGGATTTGTAAGGACATAGGAAGTGATTTATTTTATTTAAAAATGTATACAACACGTTTTAGCCCTTAGAAAGCCTTCATCAGGTATAACTAGAAAAAAATATTTTTTGTTTTATGGCGGAATACATCTACTGCTGCATACGCCACAGTTATATAGACTGAGGAGAAACAGGGAAAGGTTTTGTTAAGGGGGGGTTGATATTAGGAATTCAAAACACACCCTTAAACTCTTACTGAGAGAGTTTAATAGAGAGTAGTGTTGAGCCACCCCCTAGTGTTCAAGTTCAGTTCATCGAACGGAGGCTCAGTTCGTTGAATGTTCGAAGAATACCTTCGAACCCCATTGAAAACAATGGGAGGCAAAACACAAACACATACAAACACATAGAAAACACCTTCTAAGGCAGGGGTGGGGAACCTTTTTACTGCCGGGGGCCATTTGGAAAATTCTACCAACCTTCGGGGGCCGCACAAAATTATCAACTTGAAAATGACCCGGCTATAATTAGTCAAACAATTAACTCTCCCCTATACCCCTACTGTGGCGGCCGTAGATGATTCTCTTTGGTGCGCTGTGATGTTTGCTTCTCACAACTGCTTTTCCAGGTTTGTCTTTGTTTGAAGCGCAGATTGGTAAATCATATATATCACACAGGAGACACTGTACATACACACACCGCTCTGACACACTGGCCGTATACTGCACACAGCCTTGACACAGGTTTCCTATTTTACACCACCCACGATACACACTGGCCATATATAGTACACATGCACAGGAGATACTGTATACTGCACACAGCACTCACACGCCGTATACAGCACACACACAAGCCATACACAGCACTCACACGCCGTATACAGCACACACACAAGCCATACACAGCACTCACACGCCGTATACAGCACACACACAAGCCATACACAGCACTCACACGCCGTATACAGCACACACACAAGCCATACACAGCACTCACACGCCGTATACAGCACACACACAAGCCATACACAGCACTCACACGCCGTATACAGCACACACACAAGCCATACACAGCACTCACACGCCGTATACAGCACACACACAAGCCATACACAGCACTCACACGCCGTATACAGGACACACACAAGCCATACACAGCACTCACACGCCGTATACAGCACACACACAAGCCATACACAGCACTCACACGCCGTATACAGGACACACACAAGCCATACACAGCACTCACACGCCGTATACAGCACACACACAAGCCATACACAGCACTCACACGCCGTATACAGCACACACACAAGCCATACACAGCACTCACACGCCGTATACAGCACACACACAAGCCATACACAGCACTCACACGCCGTATACAGCACACACACAAGCCATACACAGCACTCACACGCCGTATACAGCACACACACAAGCCATACACAGCACTCACACGCCGTATACAGGACACACACAAGCCATACACAGCACTCACACGCCGTATACAGCACACACACAAGCCATACACAGCACTCACACGCCATACACAGCACTCACACGCCGTATACAGCACACACACAAGCCATACACAGCACTCACACGCCGTATACAGCACACACACAAGCCATACACAGCACTCACACGCCGTATACAGCACACACACAAGCCATACACAGCACTCACACGCCGTATACAGCACACACACAAGCCATACACAGCACTCACACGCCGTATACAGGACACACACAAGCCATACACAGCACTCACACGCCGTATACAGCACACACACAAGCCATACACAGCACTCACACGCCGTATACAGCACACACACAAGCCATACACAGCACTCACACGCCGTATACAGCACACACACAAGCCATACACAGCACTCACACGCCGTATACAGCACACACACAAGCCATACACAGCACTCACACGCCGTATACAGCACACACACAAGCCATACACAGCACTCACACGCCGTATACAGGACACACACAAGCCATACACAGCACTCACACGCCGTATACAGCACACACACAAGCCATACACAGCACTCACACGCCATACACAGCACTCACACGCCGTATACAGCACACACACAAGCCATACACAGCACTCACACGCCGTATACAGCACACACACAAGCCATACACAGCACTCACACGCCGTATACAGCACACACACAAGCCATACACAGCACTCACACGCCGTATACAGCACACACACAAGCCATACACAGCACTCACACGCCGTATACAGGACACACACAAGCCATACACAGCACTCACACGCCGTATACAGCACACACACAAGCCATACACAGCACTCACACGCCGTATACAGCACACACACAAGCCATACACAGCACTCACACGCCGTATACAGCACACACACAAGCCATACACAGCACTCACACGCCGTATACAGGACACACACAAGCCATACACAGCACTCACACGCCGTATACAGCACACACACAAGCCATACACAGCACTCACACGCCGTATACAGGACACACACAAGCCATACACAGCACTCACACGCCGTATACAGCACACACACAAGCCATACACAGCACTCACACGCCATACACAGCACTCACACGCCGTATACAGCACACACACAAGCCATACACAGCACTCACACGCCGTATACAGCACACACACAAGCCATACACAGCACTCACACGCCGTATACAGCACACACACAAGCCATACACAGCACTCACACGCCGTATACAGCACACACACAAGCCATACACAGCACTCACACGCCGTATACAGGACACACACAAGCCATACACAGCACTCACACGCCGTATACAGCACACACACAAGCCATACACAGCACTCACACGCCGTATACAGCACACACACAAGCCATACACAGCACTCACACGCCGTATACAGCACACACACAAGCCATACACAGCACTCACACGCCGTATACAGCACACACACAAGCCATACACAGCACTCACACGCCGTATACAGCACACACACAAGCCATACACAGCACTCACACGCCGTATACAGCACACACACAAGCCATACACAGCACTCACACGCCGTATACAGCACACACACAAGCCATACACAGCACTCACACGCCGTATACAGCACACACACAAGCCATACACAGCACTCAACAAGCCATACACAGCACTCAACAAGCCGTATACACAGTACATAAGGAGAAGAAAAAAAGCTCTGCATGTAAACATATGCACACCAGGAATTAGATATACCAATAAACCTTACAATATGAAACTTTATTAAGTGCCAAACACAACAAACAGCGCGCGCGCACACGCACACACACACACACGCCGTATACAAAAGCACACACACGCCGTATACACAGCACACACATGCCGTATACACAGCACACACACGCCGTATACACAGCAGACACACGCCGTATACACAGCGCGCACACACAGCACACATGCCGCACACACAGCACACACGCCGCACACACAGCGCACACGCCGTATACACAGCGCACACGCCGTATACACAGCGCACACGCCGTATACACAGCGCACACGCCGTATACACAGCACATACACAGCACACACGCCGTATACACAGCACATACACAGCACATGCACAAGCCGTATACACAGCACACGCACATGTATACACAACAGACGCTGGACACTGAAGTGACAAATACATTTGATATATGGTGGTATATATTAGATATAAACACAATTAGCGCAGATATAAGTACCTGCTGCTTAGGTGCCCTGTAAGATCAGGTGCAGCACAAGTGATGGATGCAGCAGCTCAGCTCAAGGGCTGCCTTCATTCTCGTCTTTTCTCTCCAAGAAAAGACCTGCTAGCCATGAACAGCCGAGCACAGAACGGGAGTGTGAGAGGTAGAACGCACGGCACTATACAGCCTTCTATATCCCGTGCAGGCCCCTCCCCCATCACTCTGATTCTAGCTGCAATCTCACAGGGAGCATGTAGGAGCAAGAGGGAGGAAGTCCCACCCCCAGTGCTGTCTGCCGGCAATAGACAAGATGAGCGGCTGCCCGAGCACCACAGCCACCGGGAATCTGCTCCAGTGCCCCGGGGGCCACAGAAAAGGTCATCGCGGGCCGCATACGGCCCGCGGGCCGGAGGTTCCCCACCCCTGTTCTAAGGTGTCCAAAAGGTGACAAACAACTCACAAGACACCACAAACACATGGAAAAGGGACAAGTACATATATTCATGCGAAACCAAAAGAGCTGGAGGAGTAAAGCGGGGTTTACACACTACAATATCGTTCATAAATTATCGTCGGGGTCACGGTGTTTGTGACGCCCATCCGGCTTCATTAACGAGATCGCAGAGTGTGACACTTTTGAGCGACCTTAAACGATCACAAAAGCGGTCAAAATCGTTTGCCGTGGAGAAGTCGTCCTGAAACAAAAAATCGTTTAATGCTTATTAGCGATGTTGTTCCTCATTCCTGCAGCACCACACATCGCTGTGTGTGACACCCCAGGAGCTACAAACATCTCCGGAATGTTACATCCCGTTCATCTCCGCCCCTACGCTTCTATTGAACGCTTGCCGTGTGACGTCGCTGTGACGCCGCACGAACTGCCCCCTTAGAAAGGAGGCGGTTTGCTGGCCAGAGCAACGTCGCAGAGCAGGTATGTGCGTGTGACTCTGCCGTAGCAATAATGTTCGCTACCGCAGCGATCACACAATATCGCATGTACGACGGGGGCAGGTGCTATCGCGCTCGACATCGCTAGCTGATGCCGCAGCGTGTAAACCCCGCTTAAAAGGAGGAGGAGACACAGATAAAGGCATGTCATGCCTTTCTAAAATCATGTAAAAACAAAAAAGGGGACTCCAACCAGAGTCTCCCTTTTTTCCAAAAATTGGCCACAGACACCACTTCACTGGCATCACTTATCCCACAATTGCAAACTTGACATGTTGATTTGCATCAAGCACATTCAAAAATACGCCAGCCTTTACTGTCCCCATGATGACACAGGGGTAGCCAAGTCCTTGCTGAACCATGACTTTTTCATCTTGGAACATTTTTAAAAATTCAGCAAAGGGACGCCAATCAGAGTCTCCCTTTTTGACAAAAATTGGGCCAGAGACACCCCTTTAGTGGCATCACTTGTCCCCCAATTGCAAACTTGACATGTTGATTTGCATCAAGCACATTCAAAAATACGCCAGCCTTTACTCTCCCCAGGATGACACAGGGGTAGAAAAGTACTTGCGGATCCATGACTTGTTCATCTTGATGAATGTTAGTCTGTCCACATTGTCACTGGACAGACGTGTGCGCTTATCTGTCAGCACACACCCAGCAGCACTGAAGACACGTTCCGAGAGAAGGCTGGCTGCGGGACATGACAAGATCTCGAAGGCGTAAGTGGTGAGCTCAGGCCATTTTTCCAGATTGGAAGCCCAAAATGAGCAAGGCTCCTGTATCATCCTCTCCAGCTGTTGACTATGTGTCAGACATCTTGTCTCTTGTGGCCTTGCAAAGGATGGTCTAAAAAAATCATGAAACGATTCCATAAAATTGCTGTTACCACCAGATATGGTGTTGCTGGTACGGTTTGACTGATGATGACTCGACAGTCCCATGGTTGGCAAGTTACAACTGTGAAATTCACTCTGTGCACCACTGGTGTTTAGTGAAAAAGCCGAGCTAAGATTGCACAACAGCTTCTGCTGATACTCCTGCATACGTGCGTCCCTTTCTATGGCTGGAATTATTTCGGCAAATTTTGACTTGTACCGGGGATCTAAGAGTATGGCAACCCAGTAGTCAGCATTACTTATAATTCGGACAATCCGAGGGTCATGTTGTAGGTACTGCAACAAGAAGGCCCTGATGTGTCCTGCGCATCCATGCGGACTAAGTCCTTGCTGTGTTTGTGTCGGCGAGGTGATAACCGTGCTTTCTTCCTCCTGACATCTCCCCCCAACTTCGAACAACCGAATTGTGCCCAAGGTCTCCCTCATCTGCTGAGTCTTCGATGCCCATCGCAAGTTCGTCCTCCATTTCTTTCTGGTCTCCTGCACCTTCCTCAACAGTTTGGCTACTACCATGCTCCCTTGTTAATCCCTCTCCCCCACCGTCCCATGCCTGCTGCCTTGGTGATGCTGAACGTCTGGACCTGGTAGATCTTGGTATCCCTTCCGCATATGAATCCTCCTGTACTTCCTCCCCTTCCTCTTGTCCCACCCCCTGTCTCCGAATACTGTTTAGAGTGTGCTCCAGCATGTAAATGACTGGTATTGTCATGCTGATAATGGCATTGTCAGCGCTAAACATATTCGTCACCATGTCGAAACTCTGCAGAAGGGTGCATAGGTCCTTGATCTGAGACCACTCCATCAGCGTGATCTGCCCTACCTCTGCATCTCATTGGCCCAGGCTATACGTCATAACGTATTGCACCAGAGCTCTGCGGTGCTGCCACAGTCGCTGCAACATGTGGAGAGTCGAATTCCAGCATGTCGCCACATCGTATTTCAGGCGGTGAACCGGCAGGCTGAAGCCGAAAGACTTCTGGAGCGATGCAAGTCGGTCAGCTGCGCCATTTGAACAGCGGAATTGAGCAGATAGTGACCATGCCCTTTGCAGAAGCCCATCTAGGCCGGGATAGTGGGTTAAAAATTGCTGGACAATAAGGTTCAATACGTGAGCCATACAAGGCACGTGTGTCACCTTGCCCCGGGGAAGGGCCGCACCCAGGTTTGTAGCATTGTCGCACACGGCCTTCCCTAGCTGCAGGTTGAGTGGAGGCAATCATTTATGAAACTCGGTCTCCAGAGCTGACCACAACTGCTCAGCTGTGTGACTCTTATTTCCCAGACATTTCACCGTAAAGACCGCCTGATGCCGTTGAGCTCTGCTGCCAGAATAGTAAGGAGGTGTGTGGGATTCCTTGTGCGCAGTTACAACACGGGTTGTCTGACCAGACAGGCTTTGGGCGGAGGTGGAGGACCCAGACGAGGTTGAGGAGGCAGAAGCAGTGGATGAACTTCTACATAAAGAGGATTGACACACAACTCGTGGGGACGGCAAGACTTGTACAGCGGACCCTTCTCCATCTCTCACCATGGTTACCCAGTGCCAAGTCAGCGACATGTAACGCCCCTGTCCATGCTTACTGGTCCAAGTATCGGTGATGAAATGCACCCATTCACACACACAGAGTTTCTCAAGGAAGCGATGATGTTGTGTGCGACATGCTGGTGTAGCGCAGGCACACCTTTCTTGGAGAAGTAGTGGCGACTGGGCATCTGGTACTGGGGCACTGCGACAGACATAAGGTCTCAAAAATCCTCTGCGTCCACCAGGTGGAAAGGCAGCATTTCTGTAGCCAACAGCTTGCAGAGGGTGAAAGTCAACCTCTTAGCTTTGTCATAGCTAGGAGGAAATGGCCTTTTACTTGTCCACATCTGAGGAACCGAGGGCTGGCTGCTGTGCTGAGATGGCGTTGAGTATGGTGTCCCATGAAAACTGCTCGTCTGTGAGGAAAGGGCAGGCGGAGACATAATGTTGCCTTCATCCAAAGGTGGTGCTCTCAATGTCTGAGAGAGCTCGACATCAGCAGCTGTTTCCCCTTCCAAAACAACTGACGACCTACCAATCACACTGCCTGTTGCTGTTAAAGATGTGGAAGTTCTGCGTCGCAAAGCATGTGTGACTTCTGTCGCCACAGTCATAGAGGATGAAGAGTGCGCGGATGCACTAGAAAGGGCAGACGGTGGTTGGCCCACTACGCTAGGCCGCATTGTAGCAAAGTGAGCTTCCCACTGGGACTTATGCTTGTTATCCATGTGACGGTTCACAAACTAGTCAAACTAGTGAGTTTTTGGCCTTCACTTATAGATTGGCAACAATTCTTACAGATGACATGAGTTGGGAGATCCTTTGCGATGTCAAAAAAGGACCAGGCTACGCAAGGCTTAGAGCCCACGTGACCTGCAGAGCCACCACGACTTGTGCTCAGAGGCAGAGTTGTGGCTGAGGATGCAGTTGTTGATGTGCTTCCAGTACTCCGTTTCTGTCCAGGAAGGTGCAAGCTAACCTCGTCGTCAGTCGCATTCTCCTCCACCGCCTCTGCTCACCTCCTCGAGTGCCTGACTGTGGGTTGACAGTAAGTAGGATCTACAACCTCATCATCAACCTGTGTGTTTGCACTCCCCTTGTCCTCAGACCTAACCTCTTCCTGCCCTGACTGACTAGTTAAGTTGTCATTCCAATCAGGTACCTGAGTCTCATCATCATCAGTATGTTCCTCATTATCTCCACCAAGAGGAGTTACAGTTTGGGAATGAGGGTCTACATTATGCTCAGAAACTTGGTCATTAGGGCCTGAATCAGACTCACAATGCTTCTGGCCATTACTGCAGATCATTTCCTGGTCTGTACTCACTGTAGCATTGGAGCAGCCCTCTGATTCCCAGGCTATAGTGTGACTGAACAGCTCTGCAGACTCACCCGCCTGTTACCCCATATTCTGCAGAGCGGGTGGAGACTTGAGAGCTGGTAGAAAGCAAGTGCGATTGGGGTGACAACTCAGAGGACTGGAGTTTTTTGGATGTTGAAGTTGAGGTGGAGGAGAGGCCACTTGATAGGGCACTTAAGATCCATTCAAGCATGTTCTTTTTTTGTGCATCATCTACCTTTGTTAGAGTTGTTTGGTTCCGTAAAAAAGGGATCACATCAGATTGTCCACGGAAAGTAGCAGACATCTTACGTTTGCTTGAAGATGGCCTTTCTTCAGCAGATGTTACTGTAGCTTTACCACCAACCCACGGACACAAACTTTTATTCCCTTTCCAACACGCCTGTTCCCCTTTCCACCAGCATCTGTCCTTTTGCCACTCATTTTGTTTGTTACCAAATTGGACACTTAAAATGTCGTAGCAAAAATGGAGAAGTGGTGTAGATTGTAGAGGTGGTCTAGCTTTATTGACAGCTGAAGAACCAACACTGATCCCAGACAATTTTAGTATGCCCCTAAAAGTGTCAGCACTTTTTGCTATTAAATCTGCGTAGCAAAAATGGACAGGTGTGCAGAATGCACAGTTGGTGTACCTTGCTTGACAGCAGAGGAACCCTAAGGGGAGCTTTACACGTTGCGACATCGCTTCCAAAAATATCGTCGGGGTCACATCATTAGTGACGTACATCTGGCGCCGGTAGCGACATCGCAACGTGTAAATCCTAGGTGGCACGATAAACGATCGTAAAAGCGTCGTAAATCGTTGATCTGTGTAGCGTCGTTCATTTCCATAATGTCGGGTCGACCGCAGGTACGATGTTGTTTGTCGTTCCTGCAGCTCCACACATCGCTGTGTGTAAACCCGCAGGAGCGACAAACATCTCCTTACCTGCGTCCCGACGGCACTGCAGAAGGGAGAAGGTGGGCGGGATGTTATGTCCCGCTCATCTCCGCCCCTCCGCTTCTATTGGCCGGCCGATTAGTGACATCGCCGTCACGTTGCTGTGACGCTGAGCGCACCTTCCCCTTGAAGGAGGGATTGTTCGGCAGTCACAGCGACGTCGCCGAGCAGGTATGTGAGTGTGAAGCTGCCGTAGCGATAATGATCACTATGGCAGCAATCACCACATATCGCATGTGCGAAGGGGGCTGGTACTATCGCGCTCGGCATTGCTAGCCGATGCTAGCGATGTCGCAATGTGTAAAGTACCCCTAAGTTAGTATCCCAGACTATTTTAGTATGCCCCTAAAAGTGTCAGCACTTTTTGCTATTAAAATTGCGTAGCAAAAATGGACAGGTGTGCAGAATGCACAGTTGGTGTACCTTGCTTGACAGCAGAGGAACCCTAAGTTAGTATCCCAGACAATTTTAGTATGCCCCTAAAAGTGTCAGCACTTTTTGCTATTAAAATTGCTTAGCAAAAATGGACATGTGTGCAGAATGCACAGTTGGTGTACCTTGCTTGACAGCAGAGGCACCCTAAGTTTGTATCCCAGACAATTTTAGTATGCCTCTAATAGTGTCAGCACATTTTGCTATTAAAATTGCAAAGTAAAAATGGAGAGGTGTGTAGAATGCACAGGTGCTGTTGCTAGCTTGTCAGCAGAGGAAGCCTCACTTTCTATCCCTGTCAATGAAACAATGCCCCAAGGATTTGCCTGAGCTGATGTAGCCAGACGCTGTGATGTACAGTCAGGGCCAGAAAAATTTGGACAGTGACACAAGTTTTGTTATTTTAGCTGTTTACAAAAACATGTTCAGAAATACAATTATATATATAATATGGGCTGAAAGTGCACACTCCCAGCTGCAATATGAGAGTTTTCACATCCAAATCGGAGAAAGGGTATAGGAATCATAGCTCTGTAATGCATAGCCCCCTCTTTTTCAAGGGACCAAAAGTAATTGGACAAGGGACTCTAAGGGCTGCAATTAACTCTGAAGGTGTCTCCCTCGTTAACCTGTAATCAATGAAGTAGTTAAAAGGTCTGGGGTTGATTACAGGTGTGTGGTTTTGCATTTGGAAGCTGTTGCTCTGACCAGACAACATGCAGTCTAAGGAACTCTCAATTGAGGTGAAGCAGAACATCCTGAGGCTGAAAAAAAAGAAAAAATCCATCAGAGAGATAGAAGACATGCTTGGAGTAGCAAAATCAACAGTCGGGTACATTCTGAGAAAAAAGGAATTGACTGGTGAGCTTGGGAACTCAAAAAGGCCTGGGCGTCCACGGATGACAACAGTGGTGGATGGTCACCGCATACTTTCTTTGGTGAAGAAGAACCCGTTCCCAACATCAACTGAAGTCCAGAACACTCTCAGTGAAGTAGGTGTATCTGTCTCTAAGTCAACAGTAAAGAGAAGACTCCATGAAAGTAAATACAAAGGGTTCACATCTAGATGCAAACCATTCATCAATTCCAAAAATAGACAGGCCAGAGTTAAATTTGCTGAAAAACACCTCATGAAGCCAGCTCAGTTCTGGAAAAGTATTCTGTGGACAGATGAGGCAAAGATCAACCTGTACCAGAATGATGGGAAGAAAAAAGTTTGGAGAAGAAAGGGAACGGCACATGATCCAAGGCACACCACATCCTCTGTAAAACATGGTAGAGGCAACGTGATGGCATGGGCATGCATGGCTTTCAATGGCACTGGGTCACTTGTGTTTATTGATGACATAAAAGCAGACAAGAGTAGCCGGATGAATTCTGAAGTGTACAGGGATATACTTTCAGCCCAGATTCAGCCAAATGCCGCAAAGTTGATCAGACGGCGCTTCATAGTACAGATGGACAATGACCCCAAGCATACAGCCAAAGCTACCCAGGAGTTCATGAGTGCAAAAAAGTGGAACATTCTGCAATGGCCAAGTCAATCACCAGATCTTAACCCAATTGAGCATGCATTTCACTTGCTCAAATCCAGACTTAAGACTAGAGATGAGCGAACCGGTCGCGGTTCGGCTCGAGGTTGGTTCGCCGAACGGACCTCCCGTTCGAGTTCGGTTCGTCGAACGTTCGACGAACCGAACTCGAACTGCATAGGAAACAATGGCAGGCAATCACAAACACAGAAAAACACCTAGAAAACACCCTCAAAGGTGTCCTAAAGGTGACAAACAACTCAAACACATTGGAAAGTGACAAGGACATATACTCATGCGAAAACAAAACAGCTGGACAAGGAAAAAGAGGAGGACACACAGATATAGGCATGGCACGCCCTTCTAAAATCATGTAAAACACCGCAAGGTGACTCCAAGCGGAGTCTCCATTTTTTCCAAAAATTGGGCCACACACACACCCACCCCTTCAGTGGCAGCAGTTGTGCCCCAGTTGTACACTTCACAGCTACATTTGCATCAAGCACATTCAAAAATACGCCATTCTTATCCGTCCCCAGGATGACACCGGGGTAGGTAGCAAAGTCTTTCCTGATCCCAGCTCTGTTCATCTTGGCTTCTTTTAAAAACACATCAAGCAAGGGTTACTCCAAGCGGAGTCTCCCTTTTTTTCCAAAAATTGGGCCACACAGACACCCACCCCATCAGTGGCAGCACTTGGGCCCTAGTTGCAAACAGGATGTTTTGATTTGCATCAAGCACATTCAAAAATACGCCATTCTTATCCGTCCCCAGGATGACACCGGGGTAGGTAGCAAAGTCTTTGCTGATCCCAGCTCTGTTCATCTTGGCTTCTTTTAAAAACACATCAAGCAAGGGTTACTCCAAGCGGAGTCTCCCTTTTTTTCCAAAAATTGGGCCACACAGACACCCACCCCATCAGTGGCAGCACTTGGGCCCTAGTTGCAAACAGGATGTTTTGATTTGCATCAAGCACATTCAAAAATACGCCATTCTTATCCGTCCCCAGGATGACACCGGGGTAGGTAGCAAAGTCTTTCCTGATCCCAGCTCTGTTCATCTTGGCTTCTTTTAAAAACACATCAAGCAAGGGTTACTCCAAGCGGAGTCTCCCTTTTTTTCCAAAAATTGGGCCACACAGACACCCACCCCATCAGTGGCAGCACTTGGGCCCTAGTTGCAAACAGGATGTTTTGATTTGCATCAAGCACATTCAAAAATACGCCATTCTTATCCGTCCCCAGGATGACACCGGGGTAGGTAGCAAAGTCTTTCCTGATCCCAGCTCTGTTCATCTTGGCTTCTTTTAAAAACACATCAAGCAAGGGTTACTCCAAGCGGAGTCTCCCTTTTTTTCCAAAAATTGGGCCACACAGACACCCACCCCATCAGTGGCAGCACTTGGGCCCTAGTTGCAAACAGGATGTTTTGATTTGCATCAAGCACATTCAAAAATACGCCATTCTTATCCGTCCCCAGGATGACACCGGGGTAGGTAGCAAAGTATTTCCTGATCCCAGCTCTGTTCATCTTGGCTTCTTTTAAAAACACATCAAGCAAGGGTTACTCCAAGCGGAGTCTCCCTTTTTTCCAAAAATTGGGCCACACAGACACCCACCCCATCAGTGGCAGCACTTGGGCCCTAGTTGCAAACAGGATGTTTTGATTTGCATCAAGCACATTCAAAAATACGCCATTCTTATCCGTCCCCAGGATGACACCGGGGTAGGTAGCAAAGTCTTTGCTGATCCCAGCTCTGTTCATCTTGGCTTCTTTTAAAAACACATCAAGCAAGGGTTACTCCAAGCGGAGTCTCCCTTTTTTTCCAAAAATTGGGCCACACAGACACCCACCCCATCAGTGGCAGCACTTGGGCCCTAGTTGCAAACAGGATGTTTTGATTTGCATCAAGCACATTCAAAAATACGCCATTCTTATCCGTCCCCAGGATGACACCGGGGTAGGTAGCAAAGTCTTTGCTGATCCCAGCTCTGTTCATCTTGGCTTCTTTTAAAAACACATCAAGCAAGGGTTACTCCAAGCGGAGTCTCCCTTTTTTTCCAAAAATTGGGCCACACAGACACCCACCCCATCAGTGGCAGCACTTGGGCCCTAGTTGCAAACAGGATGTTTTGATTTGCATCAAGCACATTCAAAAATACGCCATTCTTATCCGTCCCCAGGATGACACCGGGGTAGGTAGCAAAGTCTTTCCTGATCCCAGCTCTGTTCATCTTGGCTTCTTTTAAAAACACATCAAGCAAGGGTTACTCCAAGCGGAGTCTCCCTTTTTTTCCAAAAATTGGGCCACACAGACACCCACCCCATCAGTGGCAGCTCTTGGGCCCTAGTTGCAAACAGGATGTTTTGATTTGCATCAAGCACATTCAAAAATACGCCATTCTTATCCGTCCCCAGGATGACACCGGGGTAGGTAGCAAAGTCTTTGCTGATCCCAGCTCTGTTCATCTTGGCTTCTTTTAAAAACACATCAAGCAAGGGTTACTCCAAGCGGAGTCTCCCTTTTTTCCAAAAATTGGGCCACACAGACACCCACCCCATCAGTGGCAGCACTTGGGCCCTAGTTGCAAACAGGATGTTTTGATTTGCATCAAGCACATTCAAAAATACGCCATTCTTATCCGTCCCCAGGATGACACCGGGGTAGGTAGCAAAGTCTTTGCTGATCCCAGCTCTGTTCATCTTGGCTTCTTTTAAAAACACATCAAGCAAGGGTTACTCCAAGCGGAGTCTCCCTTTTTTTCCAAAAATTGGGCCACACAGACACCCACCCCATCAGTGGCAGCACTTGGGCCCTAGTTGCAAACAGGATGTTTTGATTTGCATCAAGCACATTCAAAAATACGCCATTCTTATCCGTCCCCAGGATGACACCGGGGTAGGTAGCAAAGTATTTCCTGATCCCAGCTCTGTTCATCTTGGCTTCTTTTAAAAACACATCAAGCAAGGGTTACTCCAAGCGGAGTCTCCCTTTTTTCCAAAAATTGGGCCACACAGACACCCACCCCATCAGTGGCAGCACTTGGGCCCTAGTTGCAAACAGGATGTTTTGATTTGCATCAAGCACATTCAAAAATACGCCATTCTTATCCGTCCCCAGGATGACACCGGGGTAGGTAGCAAAGTCTTTGCTGATCCCAGCTCTGTTCATCTTGGCTTCTTTTAAAAACACATCAAGCAAGGGTTACTCCAAGCGGAGTCTCCCTTTTTTTCCAAAAATTGGGCCACACAGACACCCACCCCATCAGTGGCAGCACTTGGGCCCTAGTTGCAAACAGGATGTTTTGATTTGCACCAAGCACATTCAAAAATACGCCATTCTTATCCGTCCCCAGGATGACACCGGGGTAGGTAGCAAAGTCTTTCCTGATCCCAGCTCTGTTCATCTTGGCTTCTTTTAAAAACACATCAAGCAAGGGTTACTCCAAGCGGAGTCTCCCTTTTTTTTCCAAAAATTGGGCCACACAGACACCCACCCCATCAGTGGCAGCACTTGGGCCCTAGTTGCAAACAGGATGTTTTGATTTGCATCAAGCACATTCAAAAATACGCCATTCTTATCCGTCCCCAGGATGACACCGGGGTAGGTAGCAAAGTATTTCCTGATCCCAGCTCTGTTCATCTTGGCTTCTTTTAAAAACACATCAAGCAAGGGTTACTCCAAGCGGAGTCTCCCTTTTTTCCAAAAATTGGGCCACACAGACACCCACCCCATCAGTGGCAGCACTTGGGCCCTAGTTGCAAACAGGATGTTTTGATTTGCATCAAGCACATTCAAAAATACGCCATTCTTATCCGTCCCCAGGATGACACCGGGGTAGGTAGCAAAGTCTTTGCTGATTCCAGCTCTGTTCATCTTGGCTTCTTTTAAAAACACATCAAGCAAGGGTTACTCCAAGCGGAGTCTCCCTTTTTTTCCAAAAATTGGGCCACACAGACACCCACCCCATCAGTGGCAGCACTTGGGCCCTAGTTGCAAACAGGATGTTTTGATTTGCATCAAGCACATTCAAAAATACGCCATTCTTATCCGTCCCCAGGATGACACCGGGGTAGGTAGCAAAGTATTTCCTGATCCCAGCTCTGTTCATCTTGGCTTCTTTTAAAAACACATCAAGCAAGGGTTACTCCAAGCGGAGTCTCCCTTTTTTTCCAAAAATTGGGCCACACAGACACCCACCCCATCAGTGGCAGCACTTGGGCCCTAGTTGCAAACAGGATGTTTTGATTTGCATCAAGCACATTCAAAAATACGCCATTCTTATCCGTCCCCAGGATGACACCGGGGTAGGTAGCAAAGTCTTTGCTGATCCCAGCTCTGTTCATCTTGGCTTCTTTTAAAAACACATCAAGCAAGGGTTACTCCAAGCGGAGTCTCCCTTTTTTTCCAAAAATTGGGCCACACAGACACCCACCCCATCAGTGGCAGCACTTGGGCCCTAGTTGCAAACAGGATGTTTTGATTTGCATCAAGCACATTCAAAAATACGCCATTCTTATCCGTCCCCAGGATGACACCGGGGTAGGTAGCAAAGTATTTCCTGATCCCAGCTCTGTTCATCTTGGCTTCTTTTAAAAACACATCAAGCAAGGGTTACTCCAAGCGGAGTCTCCCTTTTTTCCAAAAATTGGGCCACACAGACACCCACCCCATCAGTGGCAGCACTTGGGCCCTAGTGGCAAACAGGATGTTTTGATTTGCATCAAGCACATTCAAAAATACGCCATTCTTATCCGTCCCCAGGATGACACCGGGGTAGGTAGCAAAGTCTTTGCTGATCCCAGCTCTGTTCATCTTGGCTTCTTTTAAAAACACATCAAGCAAGGGTTACTCCAAGCGGAGTCTCCCTTTTTTCCAAAAATTGGGCCACACAGACACCCACCCCATCAGTGGCAGCACTTGGGCCCTAGTTGCAAACAGGATGTTTTGATTTGCATCAAGCACATTCAAAAATACGCCATTCTTATCCGTCCCCAGGATGACACCGGGGTAGGTAGCAAAGTCTTTCCTGATCCCAGCTCTGTTCATCTTGGCTTCTTTTAAAAACACATCAAGCAAGGGTTACTCCAAGCGGAGTCTCCCTTTTTTTCCAAAAATTGGGCCACACAGACACCCACCCCATCAGTGGCAGCACTTGGGCCCTAGTTGCAAACAGAATGTTTTGATTTGCATCAAGCACATTCAAAAATACGCCATTCTTATCCGTCCCCAGGATGACACCGGGGTAGGTAGCAAAGTCTTTGCTGATCCCAGCTCTGTTCATCTTGGCTTCTTTTAAAAACACATCAAGCAAGGGTTACTCCAAGCGGAGTCTCCCTTTTTTTCCAAAAATTGGGCCACACAGACACCCACCCCATCAGTGGCAGCACTTGGGCCCTAGTTGCAAACAGGATGTTTTGATTTGCATCAAGCACATTCAAAAATACGCCATTCTTATCCGTCCCCAGGATGACACCGGGGTAGGTAGCAAAGTCTTTGCTGATCCCAGCTCTGTTCATCTTGGCTTCTTTTAAAAACACATCAAGCAAGGGTTACTCCAAGCGGAGTCTCCCTTTTTTTCCAAAAATTGGGCCACACAGACACCCACCCCATCAGTGGCAGCACTTGGGCCCTAGTTGCAAACAGGATGTTTTGATTTGCATCAAGCACATTCAAAAATACGCCATTCTTATCCGTCCCCAGGATGACACCGGGGTAGGTAGCAACGTCTTTCCTGATCCCAGCTCTGTTCATCTTGGCTTCTTTTAAAAACACATCAAGCAAGGGTTACTCCAAGCGGAGTCTCCCTTTTTTTCCAAAAATTGGGCCACACAGACACCCACCCCATCAGTGGCAGCACTTGGGCCCTAGTTGCAAACAGGATGTTTTGATTTGCATCAAGCACATTCAAAAATACGCCATTCTTATCCGTCCCCAGGATGACACCGGGGTAGGTAGCAAAGTCTTTGCTGATCCCAGCTCTGTTCATCTTGGCTTCTTTTAAAAACACATCAAGCAAGGGTTACTCCAAGCGGAGTCTCCCTTTTTTCCAAAAATTGGGCCACACAGACACCCACCCCATCAGTGGCAGCACTTGGGCCCTAGTGGCAAACAGGATGTTTTGATTTGCATCAAGCACATTCAAAAATACGCCATTCTTATCCGTCCCCAGGATGACACCGGGGTAGGTAGCAAAGTCTTTGCTGATCCCAGCTCTGTTCATCTTGGCTTCTTTTAAAAACACATCAAGCAAGGGTTACTCCAAGCGGAGTCTCCCTTTTTTTCCAAAAATTGGGCCACACAGACACCCACCCCATCAGTGGCAGCACTTGGGCCCTAGTTGTACACTTCACAGCTACATTTGCATCAATCACATTCAAAAATACCCCATAATTAACCGTCCCCAGGATGACACCGGGGTAGGTAGCAAAGTCTTTCCTGATCCCAGCTCTGTTCATCTTGGCTTCTTTTAAAAACACATCAAGCAAGGGTTACTCCAAGCGGAGTCTCCCTTTTTTCCAAAAATTGGGCCACACAGACACCCACCCCATCAGTGGCAGCACTTGGGCCCTAGTGGCAAACAGGATGTTTTGATTTGCATCAAGCACATTCAAAAATACGCCATTCTTATCCGTCCCCAGGATGACACCGGGGTAGGTAGCAAAGTCTTTGCTGATCCCAGCTCTGTTCATCTTGGCTTCTTTTAAAAACACATCAAGCAAGGGTTACTCCAAGCGGAGTCTCCCTTTTTTTCCAAAAATTGGGCCACACAGACACCCACCCCATCAGTGGCAGCACTTGGGCCCTAGTTGCAAACAGGATGTTTTGATTTGCATCAAGCACATTCAAAAATACGCCATTCTTATCCGTCCCCAGGATGACACCGGGGTAGGTAGCAAAGTCTTTCCTGATCCCAGCTCTGTTCATCTTGGCTTCTTTTAAAAACACATCAAGCAAGGGTTACTCCAAGCGGAGTCTCCCTTTTTTCCAAAAATTGGGCCACACAGACACCCACCCCATCAGTGGCAGCACTTGGGTCCTAGTTGCAAACAGGATGTTTTGATTTGCATCAAGCACATTCAAAAATACGCCATTCTTATCCGTCCCCAGGATGACACCGGGGTAGGTAGCAAAGTCTTTGCTGATCCCAGCTCTGTTCATCTTGGCTTCTTTTAAAAACACATCAAGCAAGGATTACTCCAAGCGGAGTCTCCCTTTTTTTCCAAAAATTGGGCCACACAGACACCCACCCCATCAGTGGCAGCACTTGGGCCCTAGTTGCAAACAGGATGTTTTGATTTGCATCAAGCACATTCAAAAATACGCCATTCTTATCCGTCCCCAGGATGACACCGGGGTAGGTAGCAAAGTATTTCCTGATCCCAGCTCTGTTCATCTTGGCTTCTTTTAAAAACACATCAAGCAAGGGTTACTCCAAGCGGATTCTCCCTTTTTTCCAAAAATTGGGCCACACAGACACCCACCCCATCAGTGGCAGCACTTGGGCCCTAGTTGCAAACAGGATGTTTTGATTTGCATCAAGCACATTCAAAAATACGCCATTCTTATCCGTCCCCAGGATGACACCGGGGTAGGTAGCAAAGTCTTTGCTGATCCCAGCTCTGTTCATCTTGGCTTCTTTTAAAAACACATCAAGCAAGGGTTACTCCAAGCGGAGTCTCCCTTTTTTCCAAAAATTGGGCCACACAGACACCCACCCCATCAGTGGCAGCACTTGGGTCCTAGTTGCAAACAGGATGTTTTGATTTGCATCAAGCACATTCAAAAATACGCCATTCTTATCCGTCCCCAGGATGACACCGGGGTAGGTAGCAAAGTCTTTGCTGATCCCAGCTCTGTTCATCTTGGCTTCTTTTAAAAACACATCAAGCAAGGGTTACTCCAAGCGGAGTCTCCCTTTTTTTCCAAAAATTGGGCCACACAGACACCCACCCCATCAGTGGCAGCACTTGGGCCCTAGTTGCAAACAGGATGTTTTGATTTGCATCAAGCACATTCAAAAATACGCCATTCTTATCCGTCCCCAGGATGACACCGGGGTAGGTAGCAAAGTCTTTCCTGATCCCAGCTCTGTTCATCTTGGCTTCTTTTAAAAACACATCAAGCAAGGGTTACTCCAAGCGGAGTCTCCCTTTTTTTCCAAAAATTGGGCCACACAGACACCCACCCCATCAGTGGCAGCACTTGGGCCCTAGTTGCAAACAGGATGTTTTGATTTGCATCAAGCACATTCAAAAATACGCCATTCTTATCCGTCCCCAGGATGACACCGGGGTAGGTAGCAAAGTCTTTGCTGATCCCAGCTCTGTTCATCTTGGCTTCTTTTAAAAACACATCAAGCAAGGGTTACTCCAAGCGGAGTCTCCCTTTTTTTCCAAAAATTGGGCCACACAGACACCCACCCCATCAGTGGCAGCACTTGGGCCCTAGTTGCAAACAGGATGTTTTGATTTGCATCAAGCACATTCAAAAATACGCCATTCTTATCCGTCCCCAGGATGACACCGGGGTAGGTAGCAAAGTCTTTGCTGATCCCAGCTCTGTTCATCTTGGCTTCTTTTAAAAACACATCAAGCAAGGGTTACTCCAAGCGGAGTCTCCCTTTTTTCCAAAAATTGGGCCACACAGACACCCACCCCATCAGTGGCAGCACTTGGGCCCTAGTTGCAAACAGGATGTTTTGATTTGCATCAAGCACATTCAAAAATACGCCATTCTTATCCGTCCCCAGGATGACACCGGGGTAGGTAGCAAAGTCTTTCCTGATCCCAGCTCTGTTCATCTTGGCTTCTTTTAAAAACACATCAAGCAAGGGTTACTCCAAGCGGAGTCTCCCTTTTTTTCCAAAAATTGGGCCACACAGACACCCACCCCATCAGTGGCAGCACTTGGGCCCTAGTTGTACACTTCACAGCTACATTTGCATCAATCACATTCAAAAATACCCCATAATTAACCGTCCCCAGGATGACACCGGGGTAGGTAGCAAAGTCTTTCCTGATCCCAGCTCTGTTCATCTTGGCTTCTTTTAAAAACACATCAAGCAAGGGTTACTCCAAGCGGAGTCTCCCTTTTTTCCAAAAATTGGGCCACACAGACACCCACCCCATCAGTGGCAGCACTTGGGCCCTAGTGGCAAACAGGATGTTTTGATTTGCATCAAGCACATTCAAAAATACGCCATTCTTATCCGTCCCCAGGATGACACCGGGGTAGGTAGCAAAGTCTTTGCTGATCCCAGCTCTGTTCATCTTGACTTCTTTTAAAAACACATCAAGCAAGGGTTACTCCAAGCGGAGTCTCCCTTTTTTCCAAAAATTGGGCCACACAGACACCCACCCCATCAGTGGCAGCACTTGGGCCCTAGTTGCAAACAGGATGTTTTGATTTGCATCAAGCACATTCAAAAATACGCCATTCTTATCCGTCCCCAGGATGACACCGGGGTAGGTAGCAAAGTCTTTCCTGATCCCAGCTCTGTTCATCTTGGCTTCTTTTAAAAACACATCAAGCAAGGGTTACTCCAAGCGGAGTCTCCCTTTTTTTCCAAAAATTGGGCCACACAGACACCCACCCCATCAGTGGCAGCACTTGGGCCCTAGTTGTACACTTCACAGCTACATTTGCATCAATCACATTCAAAAATACCCCATAATTAACCGTCCCCAGGATGACACCGGGGTAGGTAGCAAAGTCTTTCCTGATCCCAGCTCTGTTCATCTTGGCTTCTTTTAAAAACACATCAAGCAAGGGTTACTCCAAGCGGAGTCTCCCTTTTTTCCAAAAATTGGGCCACACAGACACCCACCCCATCAGTGGCAGCACTTGGGCCCTAGTTGCAAACAGGATGTTTTGATTTGCATCAAGCACATTCAAAAATACGCCATTCTTATCCGTCCCCAGGATGACACCGGGGTAGGTAGCAAAGTCTTTGCTGATCCCAGCTCTGTTCATCTTGGCTTCTTTTAAAAACACATCAAGCAAGGGTTACTCCAAGCGGAGTCTCCCTTTTTTCCAAAAATTGGGCCACACAGACACCCACCCCATCAGTGGCAGCACTTGGGCCCTAGTTGCAAACAGGATGTTTTGATTTGCATCAAGCACATTCAAAAATACGCCATTCTTATCCGTCCCCAGGATGACACCGGGGTAGGTAGCAAAGTCTTTGCTGATCCCAGCTCTGTTCATCTTGGCTTCTTTTAAAAACACATCAAGCAAGGGTTACTCCAAGCGGAGTCTCCCTTTTTTTCCAAAAATTGGGCCACACAGACACCCACCCCATCAGTGGCAGCACTTGGGCCCTAGTTGTACACTTCACAGCTACATTTGCATCAATCACATTCAAAAATACCCCATAATTAACCGTCCCCAGGATGACACCGGGGTAGGTAGCAAAGTCTTTCCTGATCCCAGCTCTGTTCATCTTGGCTTCTTTTAAAAACACATCAAGCAAGGGTTACTCCAAGCGGAGTCTCCCTTTTTTCCAAAAATTGGGCCACACAGACACCCACCCCATCAGTGGCAGCACTTGGGCCCTAGTTGCAAACAGGATGTTTTGATTTGCATCAAGCACATTCAAAAATACGCCATTCTTATCCGTCCCCAGGATGACACCGGGGTAGGTAGCAAAGTCTTTCCTGATCCCAGCTCTGTTCATCTTGGCTTCTTTTAAAAACACATCAAGCAAGGGTTACTCCAAGCGGAGTCTCCCTTTTTTCCAAAAATTGGGCCACACAGACACCCACCCCATCAGTGGCAGCACTTGGGTCCTAGTTGCAAACAGGATGTTTTGATTTGCATCAAGCACATTCAAAAATACGCCATTCTTATCCGTCCCCAGGATGACACCGGGGTAGGTAGCAAAGTCTTTGCTGATCCCAGCTCTGTTCATCTTGGCTTCTTTTAAAAACACATCAAGCAAGGGTTACTCCAAGCGGAGTCTCCCTTTTTTTCCAAAAATTGGGCCACACAGACACCCACCCCATCAGTGGCAGCACTTGGGCCCTAGTTGCAAACAGGATGTTTTGATTTGCATCAAGCACATTCAAAAATACGCCATTCTTATCCGTCCCCAGGATGACACCGGGGTAGGTAGCAAAGTATTTCCTGATCCCAGCTCTGTTCATCTTGGCTTCTTTTAAAAACACATCAAGCAAGGGTTACTCCAAGCGGATTCTCCCTTTTTTCCAAAAATTGGGCCACACAGACACCCACCCCATCAGTGGCAGCACTTGGGCCCTAGTTGCAAACAGGATGTTTTGATTTGCATCAAGCACATTCAAAAATACGCCATTCTTATCCGTCCCCAGGATGACACCGGGGTAGGTAGCAAAGTCTTTGCTGATCCCAGCTCTGTTCATCTTGGCTTCTTTTAAAAACAAATCAAGCAAGGGTTACTCCAAGCGGAGTCTCCCTTTTTTTCCAAAAATTGGGCCACACAGACACCCACCCCATCAGTGGCAGCACTTGGGCCCTAGTTGCAAACAGGATGTTTTGATTTGCATCAAGCACATTCAAAAATACGCCATTCTTATCCGTCCCCAGGATGACACCGGGGTAGGTAGCAAAGTCTTTCCTGATCCCAGCTCTGTTCATCTTGGCTTCTTTTAAAAACACATCAAGCAAGGGTTACTCCAAGCGGAGTCTCCCTTTTTTCCAAAAATTGGGCCACACAGACACCCACCCCATCATTGGCAGCACTTGGGTCCTAGTTGCAAACAGGATGTTTTGATTTGCATCAAGCACATTCAAAAATACGCCATTCTTATCCGTCCCCAGGATGACACCGGGGTAGGTAGCAAAGTCTTTGCTGATCCCAGCTCTGTTCATCTTGGCTTCTTTTAAAAACACATCAAGCAAGGGTTACTCCAAGCGGAGTCTCCCTTTTTTTCCAAAAATTGGGCCACACAGACACCCACCCCATCAGTGGCAGCACTTGGGCCCTAGTTGCAAACAGGATGTTTTGATTTGCATCAAGCACATTCAAAAATACGCCATTCTTATCCGTCCCCAGGATGACACCGGGGTAGGTAGCAAAGTCTTTCCTGATCCCAGCTCTGTTCATCTTGGCTTCTTTTAAAAACACATCAAGCAAGGGTTACTCCAAGCGGAGTCTCCCTTTTTTTCCAAAAATTGGGCCACACAGACACCCACCCCATCAGTGGCAGCACTTGGGCCCTAGTTGCAAACAGGATGTTTTGATTTGCATCAAGCACATTCAAAAATACGCCATTCTTATCCGTCCCCAGGATGACACCGGGGTAGGTAGCAAAGTCTTTGCTGATCCCAGCTCTGTTCATCTTGGCTTCTTTTAAAAACACATCAAGCAAGGGTTACTCCAAGCGGAGTCTCCCTTTTTTTCCAAAAATTGGGCCACACAGACACCCACCCCATCAGTGGCAGCACTTGGGCCCTAGTTGCAAACAGGATGTTTTGATTTGCATCAAGCACATTCAAAAATACGCCATTCTTATCCGTCCCCAGGATGACACCGGGGTAGGTAGCAAAGTATTTCCTGATCCCAGCTCTGTTCATCTTGGCTTCTTTTAAAAACACATCAAGCAAGGGTTACTCCAAGCGGAGTCTCCCTTTTTTCCAAAAATTGGGCCACACAGACACCCACCCCATCAGTGGCAGCACTTGGGCCCTAGTTGCAAACAGGATGTTTTGATTTGCATCAAGCACATTCAAAAATACGCCATTCTTATCCATCCCCAGGATGACACCGGGGTAGGTAGCAAAGTCTTTGCTGATCCCAGCTCTGTTCATCTTGGCTTCTTTTAAAAACACATCAAGCAAGGGTTACTCCAAGCGGAGTCTCCCTTTTTTCCAAAAATTGGGCCACACAGACACCCACCCCATCAGTGGCAGCACTTGGGCCCTAGTGGCAAACAGGATGTTTTGATTTGCATCAAGCACATTCAAAAATACGCCATTCTTATCCGTCCCCAGGATGACACCGGGGTAGGTAGCAAAGTCTTTGCTGATCCCAGCTCTGTTCATCTTGGCTTCTTTTAAAAACACATCAAGCAAGGGTTACTCCAAGCGGAGTCTCCCTTTTTTCCAAAAATTGGGCCACACAGACACCCACCCCATCAGTGGCAGCACTTGGGCCCTAGTTGCAAACAGGATGTTTTGATTTGCATCAAGCACATTCAAAAATACGCCATTCTTATCCGTCCCCAGGATGACACCGGGGTAGGTAGCAAAGTCTTTCCTGATCCCAGCTCTGTTCATCTTGGCTTCTTTTAAAAACACATCAAGCAAGGGTTACTCCAAGCGGAGTCTCCCTTTTTTTCCAAAAATTGGGCCACACAGACACCCACCCCATCAGTGGCAGCACTTGGGCCCTAGTTGTACACTTCACAGCTACATTTGCATCAATCACATTCACAAATACCCCATAATTAACCGTCCCCAGGATGACACCGGGGTAGGTAGCAAAGTCTTTCCTGATCCCAGCTCTGTTCATCTTGGCTTCTTTTAAAAACACATCAAGCAAGGGTTACTCCAAGCGGAGTCTCCCTTTTTTCCAAAAATTGGGCCACACAGACACCCACCCCATCAGTGGCAGCACTTGGGCCCTAGTTGCAAACAGGATGTTTTGATTTGCATCAAGCACATTCAAAAATACGCCATTCTTATCCGTCCCCAGGATGACACCGGGGTAGGTAGCAAAGTATTTCCTGATCCCAGCTCTGTTCATCTTGGCTTCTTTTAAAAACACATCAAGCAAGGGTTACTCCAAGCGGAGTCTCCCTTTTTTCCAAAAATTGGGCCACACAGACACCCACCCCATCAGTGGCAGCACTTGGGCCCTAGTTGCAAACAGGATGTTTTGATTTGCATCAAGCACATTTAAAAATACGCCATTCTTATCCGTCCCCAGGATGATACCGGGGTAGGTAGCAAAGTCTTTGCTGATCCCAGCTCTGTTCATCTTGGCTTCTTTTAAAAACACATCAAGCAAGGGTTACTCCAAGCGGAGTCTCCCTTTTTTTCCAAAAATTGGGCCACACAGACACCCACCCCATCAGTGGCAGCACTTGGGCCCTAGTTGCAAACAGGATGTTTTGATTTGCATCAAGCACATTCAAAAATACGCCATTCTTATCCGTCCCCAGGATGACACCGGGGTAGGTAGCAAAGTCTTTCCTGATCCCAGCTCTGTTCATCTTGGCTTCTTTTAAAAACACATCAAGCAAGGGTTACTCCAAGCGGAGTCTCCCTTTTTTTCCAAAAATTGGGCCACACAGACACCCACCCCATCAGTGGCAGCACTTGGGCCCTAGTTGCAAACAGGATGTTTTGATTTGCATCAAGCACATTCAAAAATACGCCATTCTTATCCGTCCCCAGGATGACACCGGGGTAGGTAGCAAAGTCTTTGCTGATCACAGCTCTGTTCATCTTGGCTTCTTTTAAAAACACATCAAGCAAGGGTTACTCCAAGCGGAGTCTCCCTTTTTTCCAAAAATTGGGCCACACAGACACCCACCCCATCAGTGGCAGCACTTGGGCCCTTGTTGCAAACAGGATGTTTTGATTTGCATCAAGCACATTCCAAATCCACAAGCATTTACTCTCCCCAGGATGACACAGGGGTAGTAAATTCCTTCTGGATCCATGACTTGTTCATTTTGATGAACGTCAGTCTGTCCACATTGTCACTGGACAGACGCGTGCGCTTATCTGTCAGCACACACCCAGCAGCACTGAATACACGTTCAGAGACAACGCTGGCAGCTGGACACGACAAAATCTCCAAGGCGTAACTGGAGAGCTCTGGCCATTTTTCTATGTTTGAAGCCCAAAAGGAGCAAGGCTCCAGTTGCACAGTCATGGCATCGATGTTCATTTGGAGATACTCTTGTATCATCCTCTCCAGCCGTTGAGTATGTGTCAGACTTGTTGTCTCTGGTGGCCTTGCAAAAGAGGGTCTAAAAAAATTATGAAAAGATTCCATAAAATTGCTGTTACCGGCACCAGATACGGTCCTACTGGTACGGGTAGACTGGTGAAGATGACGAGACCGTCCCATGTTTGTCAAGTTACAACTGGGAGATTCCCTCCCTGCACCTGCACGGTTGTTTGGTGGAAAAGCCGAGCTAAGATCGAGTAACAGCTTCTGCTGATACTCCTGCATACGTGCGTCCCTTTCTATGGCTGGAATTATGTCACAAAATTTGGACTTGTACCGGGGATCTAATAGTGTGGCAATCCAGTAGTCATCATCACTTCTAATTTTGACAATACGACTGTCATGTTGGAGGTAGTGCAACAAAAAGGCACTCATGTGTCTTGCGCAGCCATGCGGACCAAGTCCACGCTGTGTTTGTGGCATAGAGGCGCTACCCGTTCTTTCTTCCTCTGACATCTCCCCCCAACCTCTTTCAACTGAAATTTGACCAAGGTCTCCCTCATCCGCTGAGTCTTCCATGTCCATGGACAGTTCATCCTCCATTTCTTCATGTTCTCCTGCACCTTGCTCAACATTTCGCCTGCTACTATGCGCCCTTGTCGATCCCTGTTCCCCATGGTCCCATGCCTGCTGCGTTGGTGATGATGAACGTCTGGACCTTGGTGATGTTGTTGTCCCTTGCACATATGAATCCTCCTGTAGTTCCTCCCCTTCATGTTGTCCCACCCCCTGACTCCGAATAGTGTTTAGCGTGTGCTCCAGCATGTAAATGACTGGAATCGTCATGCTGATAATGGCATTGTCAGAGCTAAACATATTCGTCGCCATGTCGAAACTGTGCAGAAGGGTGCATAGGTCCTTGATCTGAGACCACTCCATCAGGGTGATCTGCCCCACCTCTGCATCTCGTTGGCCCAGGCTATACGTCATGACGTATTGCACCAGGGCTCTGCGGTGCTGCCACAGTCGCTGTAACATGTGGAGAGTTGAATTCCAGCGTGTCGCCACATCGCATTTCAGGCGATGAACCGGCAGGCCGAAAGACTTCTGTAGCGATGCAAGTCGCTCAGCTGCGGCGCTTGAACGCCGGAAGTGAGCAGACAGTTTTCGTGCCCTGTTCAGAAGGCCATCTAGGCCGGGATAGTGTGTTAAAAATTGCTGCACGACAAGGTTCAACACGTGAGCCATACAAGGTACGTGTGTCACCTTGCCCAGGCGAAGGGCCGCACCCAGGTTTGCAGCATTGTCGCACACGGCCTTACCAGGCTGCAGGTTGAGTGGAGACAACCATTTATTAAACTCGGACCGCAGAGCTGACCACAACTCCTCAGCTGTGTGACTCTTATTACCAAGACATGTCAAGCTAAAGACCGCCTGATGCCGTTGCGCTCGGCTGCCAGCATAGTAATGAGGCGTGCGTGATTCCTTCTGCGCAGTGAGAACGCTGGTGGCCTGACCAGGCAGGCTTGGGGCGGAGGTGGAGGACCCAGATGAGGTGGAGGATGCAGAAGCTGTGGCGGAACTTGGACAGACAGAGGATTGACACACAAGTCGTGGGGACGGCAAGACTTGTGCAGCAGACCCTTCACCATCTATCACCATAGTTACCCAGTGCCCAGTCAGCGACATGTAACGTCCCTGTCCATGCTTACTGGTCCAAGTATCGGTGGTGAAATGCACCCGTTCACACACAGAGTTTCTCAAGGAAGCGGTGATGTTGTGTGCGACATGCTGGTGTAGCGCGGGCACACCTTTCTTAGAGAAGTAGTGGCGACTAGGCATCTGGTACTGGGGCACAGCGACAGACATAAGGTCTCTAAAATCCTGTGTGTCCACTAGGCGGAAAGGCAGCATTTCGGTAGCCAACAGCTTACAGAGGGATAGAGTCAACCTCTTAGCTTTGTCATGGGTCGGAGGAAGTGGCCTTTTATTTGACCACATCTGAGGGACAGAGATCTGGCTGCTGTGTGTAGACGGTGTTGAGTAGGGTGTCCCTGGAAAAATGCAGGTTTGTGAGGAAAGTGCAGGCGGAGACATGATGTTGCCTTCATCCAACGTTGGTGCTATCGATGTCTGAGAGAGCTGTACACACTCACTTGTTTCCCCTTCCAAACCAACTGACGACCTTACAAGCAAACTGCCTGTTGCGGTTACAGTGGTGGAAGTTTTGCGTGGAAAAACAGGTGTGACAGCTGTCCCCACAGTCCTAGAAGATGAAGAGCGCGCGGATGCACTGGAAGGGGCGGGCGGTGGATGGTTCGCTCCGCTAGCCGGCATTGCAGCACGGTGAGCTTCCCACCGGGACTTATGATATTTATTCATGTGACGATTCATGGAAGAAGTTGTCAAACTGCTGAGGTTTTGACCTCTACTAACAGAATCATGACAAATGTTACATATCACATGAGTTGGGCGATCTTTTTCGATGTGAAAAAAGGCCCAGGCTAGGCAAGGCTTAGAGGCCATGCGACCTGTTGATCCAACCCGAATAATGCTCATAGGCAGAGTGGTGGCTGAGGATGCAGTTGTAGACGTGCTACCAGTGCTCCGACTCTGTCCAGGAAGGCGCAAGGTAACTTCGTCGTCGGTTGCATCCTCCTCCACCGCCTCTGTTGACCTCCTCGAGTGCCTGACTGGGGGTTGACAGTAGGTGGGATCTAGAACGTCATCATCAATTGTTGTGTTTGCACTCCCCTCCCCCTCAGACCGAGCCTCTTCTTGCCCTGACCGAATATTTAAGTTGTCATCCCAATCGGGTATCTGCGTCTCATCTTCATCAGTATGTTCCTCATTGTCTATAACCACAGGTGTTACAGTTTGTGACAAAGGGTCAACATTATGCTCAGAAACTTGGTCCTCACGGCCTGAATCTGAGTCACAAAGGTTCTGGGCATCACTGCAGACCATTTCCTGTTCTGTACTCACTGTAGCTTGGGAGCAGACCTCTGATTCCCAGGCTATAGTGTGACTGAACAGCTCTGCAGACTCAGCCATCTCAGTTCCACCATACTGTGCAGGGCTGATGGAGACTTCAGAGCTGGGAGAAATCAAGTGTGATTGGGATGACAACTCAGAGGAATGGTGTTTTTTGGATGCGGTACTTGAAGTGGCTGAGAGGGCACTTGTTGGACCACTTGAGATCCATTCAAGCATTTTCCTTTTTTGCCCATCATCTACCTTTGTTCCTCTTGTTCGTGTCCGTAAAAAAGGGAGCACATCGGATTGTCCACAATAAGTAGTAGACATCTTACTTTTGCTAGTAGATGGTCTATCTTCAGCAGATGATAATGGAGCTTTGCCACCTTCCCCACTGACAAAACATTTTTTGCCTTTTCCACCACGCCTCTTCCCCTTTCCACCAGCATCTGTCATTTTGCCACTCATGTTGATTGCGACAAGATTGTGGACTGAAAATGTGGTAGTAAAAATTGAGAGGTGGTGAAGATTGCAGTGGTGGTCTAGCTTTATTAACAGCAGAATAATAAAGAATAAATATCCCTGACAATGTAACTTAGTTATAATTCGTTGGAGTGTGCAACGCAGGCAGACGTGCTGCAAATGTCTTGGCACTAGTGGGACTATAGCAAAGTCCAATAGCCACGTATAGGATGCCACTAGGTACACTGAGTGTTTGCTAGTATAATGGCTTCGTTATAAATAGTTGGAGTGTGCAACGCAGGCAGATGCGCTCTGCAAATGTCTTGGCACTAGTGGGACTATAGCAAAGTCCAATAGCCACGTATAGGATGCCACTAGGTACACTGAGTGTTTGCTAGTATAATGGCTTCGTTATAATTTGTTGTAGTGTGCAACGCAGGCAGATGCGCTCTGCAAATGTCTTGGCACTAGTGGGACTATAGCAAAGTCCAATAGCCACGTATAGGATGCCACTAGGTACACTGAGTGTGTGCTAGTATAATGGCTTTGTTATAATTAGTTGGAGTGTGCAACGCAGGCAGATGCGCTCTGCAAATGTCTTGGCACTAGTGGGACTATAGCAAAGTCCAATAGCCACGTATAGGATGCCACTAGGTACACTGAGTGTTTGCTAGTATAATGGCTTCGTTATAATTAGTTGGAGTGTGCAACGCAGGCAGATGCGCTCTGCAAATGTCTTGGCACTAGTGGGACTATAGCAAAGTCCAATAGCCACGTATAGGATGCCACTAGGTACACTGAGTGTTTGCTAGTATAATGGCTTCGTTATAATTAGTTGGAGTGTGCAACGCAGGCAGATGCGCTCTGCCAATGTCTTGGCACTAGTGGGACTATAGCAAAGTCCAATAGCCACGTATAGGATGCCACTAGGTACACTGTGTGTTTGCTAGTATAATGGCTGAGTTTAAAAAACTTGGAGTGTGCAATGCAGGCAGATGTGCTCTGCTAATGTCTTTGCACTAGTGGGACTATAGCAAAGTCCAATAGCCACGTATAGGATGCCACTAGGTACACTGAGTGTTTGCTAGTAAAATTGCTTAGTTTAAAAAACTTGGAGTGTGCAATGCAGGCAGATGTGCTCTGCAAATGTCTTGGCCCTAGTGGGACTATAGCAAAGTCCAATAGCCACGTATAGGATGCCACTAGGTACACTGAGTGTGTGCTAGTATAATGGCTTCGTTATAATTAGTTGGAGTGTGCAACGCAGGCAGATGCGCTCTGCAAATGTCTTGGCACTAGTGGGACTATAGCAAAGTCCAATAGCCACGTATAGGATGCCACTAGGTACACTGAGTGTTTGCTAGTATAATGGCTTCGTTATAATTTGTTGTAGTGTGCAACGCAGGCAGATGCGCTCTGCAAATGTCTTGGCACTAGTGGGACTATAGCAAAGTCCAATAGCCACGTATAGGATGCCACTAGGTACACTGAGTGTTTGCTAGTATAATGGCTTCGTTATAATTAGTTGGAGTGTGCAACGCAGGCAGATGCGCTCTGCAAATGTCTTGGCACTAGTGGGACTATAGCAAAGTCCAATAGCCACGTATAGGATGCCACTAGGTACACTGAGTGTGTGCTAGTATAATGGCTTCATTATAATTAGTTGGAGTGTGCAACGCAGGCAGATGCGCTCTGCAAATGTCTTGGCACTAGTGGGACTATAGCAAAGTCCAATAGCCACGTATAGGATGCCACTAGGTACACTGAGTGTTTGCTAGTATAATGGCTTCGTTATAATTTGTTGTAGTGTGCAACGCAGGCAGATGCGCTCTGCAAATGTCTTGGCACTAGTGGGACTATAGCAAAGTCCAATAGCCACGTATAGGATGCCACTAGGTACACTGAGTGTGTGCTAGTATAATGGCTTCGTTATAATTAGTTGGAGTGTGCAACGCAGGCAGATGCGCTCTGCAAATGTCTTGGCACTAGTGGGACTATAGCAAAGTCCAATAGCCACGTATAGGATGCCACTAGGTACACTGAGTGTTTGCTAGTAAAATTGCTTAGTTTAAAAAACTTGGAGTGTGTAATGCAGGCAGATGTGCTCTGCAAATGTCTTGGCACTAGTGGGACTATAGCAAAGTCCAATAGCCACGTATAGGATGCCACTAGGTACACTGAGTGTTTGCTAGTAAAATTGCTTAGTTTAAAAAACTTGGAGTGTGCAATGCAGGCAGATGTGCTCTGCAAATGTCTTGGCCCTAGTGGGACTATAGCAAAGTCCAATAGCCACGTATAGGATGCCACTAGGTACACTGAGTGTGTGCTAGTATAATGGCTTCGTTATAATTAGTTGGAGTGTGCAACGCAGGCAGATGCGCTCTGCAAATGTCTTGGCACTAGTGGGACTATAGCAAAGTCCAATAGCCACGTATAGGATGCCACTAGGTACACTGAGTGTTTGCTAGTATAATGGCTTCGTTATAATTTGTTGTAGTGTGCAACGCAGGCAGATGCGCTCTGCAAATGTCTTGGCACTAGTGGGACTATAGCAAAGTCCAATAGCCACGTATAGGATGCCACTAGGTACACTGAGTGTTTGCTAGTATAATGGCTTCGTTATAATTAGTTGGAGTGTGCAACGCAGGCAGATGCGCTCTGCAAATGTCTTGGCACTAGTGGGACTATAGCAAAGTCCAATAGCCACGTATAGGATGCCACTAGGTACACTGAGTGTGTGCTAGTATAATGGCTTCGTTATAATTAGTTGGAGTGTGCAACGCAGGCAGATGCGCTCTGCAAATGTCTTGGCACTAGTGGGACTATAGCAAAGTCCAATAGCCACGTATAGGATGCCACTAGGTACACTGAGTGTTTGCTAGTATAATGACTTCGTTATAATTTGTTGTAGTGTGCAACGCAGGCAGATGCGCTCTGCAAATGTCTTGGCACTAGTGGGACTATAGCAAAGTCCAATAGCCACGTATAGGATGCCACTAGGTACACTGAGTGTGTGCTAGTATAATGGCTTCGTTATAATTAGTTGGAGTGTGCAACGCAGGCAGATGCGCTCTGCAAATGTCTTGGCACTAGTGGGACTATAGCAAAGTCCAATAGCCACGTATAGGATGCCACTAGGTACACTGAGTGTTTGCTAGTATAATGGCTTCGTTATAATTTGTTGGAGTGTGCAACGCAGGCAGATGCGCTCTGCAAATGTCTTGGCACTAGTGGGACTATAGCAAAGTCCAATAGCCACGTATAGGATGCCACTAGGTACACTGAGTGTTTGCTAGTATAATGGCTGAGTTTAAAAAACTTGGAGTGTGCAATGCAGGCAGATGTGCTCTGCTAATGTCTTTGCACTAGTGGGACTATAGCAAAGTCCAATAGCCACGTATAGGATGCCACTAGGTACACTGAGTGTTTGCTAGTAAAATTGCTTAGTTTAAAAAACTTGGAGTGTGCAACGCAGGCAGATGCGCTCTGCAAATGTCTTGGCACTAGTGGGACTATAGCAAAGTCCAATAGCCACGTATAGGATGCCACTAGGTACACTGAGTGTTTGCTAGTATAATGGCTTCGTTATAATTAGTTGGAGTGTGCAACGCAGGCAGATGCGCTCTGCAAATGTCTTGGCACTAGTGGGACTATAGCAAAGTCCAATAGCCACGTATAGGATGCCACTAGGTACACTGAGTGTTTGCTAGTATAATGGCTGAGTTTAAAAAACTTGGAGTGTGCAATGCAGGCAGATGTGCTCTGCTAATGTCTTTGCACTAGTGGGACTATAGCAAAGTCCAATAGCCACGTATAGGATGCCACTAGGTACACTGAGTGTTTGCTAGTAAAATTGCTTAGTTTAAAAAACTTGGAGTGTGCAATGCAGGCAGATGTGCTCTGCAAATGTCTTGGCCCTAGTGGGACTATAGCAAAGTCCAATAGCCACGTATAGGATGCCACTAGGTACACTGAGTGTGTGCTAGTATAATGGCTTCGTTATAATTAGTTGGAGTGTGCAACGCAGGCAGATGCGCTCTGCAAATGTCTTGGCACTAGTGGGACTATAGCAAAGTCCAATAGCCACGTATAGGATGCCACTAGGTACACTGAGTGTTTGCTAGTATAATGGCTTCGTTATAATTTGTTGTAGTGTGCAACGCAGGCAGATGCGCTCTGCAAATGTCTTGGCACTAGTGGGACTATAGCAAAGTCCAATAGCCACGTATAGGATGCCACTAGGTACACTGAGTGTGTGCTAGTATAATGACTTCGTTATAATTAGTTGGAGTGTGCAACGCAGGCAGATGCGTTCTGCAAATGTCTTGGCACTAGTGGGACTATAGCAAAGTCCAATAGCCACGTATAGGATGCCACTAGGTACACTGAGTGTTTGCTAGTAAAATTGCTTAGTTTAAAAAACTTGGAGTGTGCAATGCAGGCAGATGTGCTCTGCAAATGTCTTGGCCCTAGTGGGACTATAGCAAAGTCCAATAGCCACGTATAGGATGCCACTAGGTACACTGAGTGTGTGCTAGTATAATGGCTTCGTTATAATTAGTTGGAGTGTGCAACGCAGGCAGATGCGCTCTGCAAATGTCTTGGCACTAGTGGGACTATAGCAAAGTCCAATAGCCACGTATAGGATGCCACTAGGTACACTGAGTGTTTGCTAGTATAATGGCTTCGTTATAATTTGTTGTAGTGTGCAACGCAGGCAGATGCGCTCTGCAAATGTCTTGGCACTAGTGGGACTATAGCAAAGTCCAATAGCCACGTATAGGATGCCACTAGGTACACTGAGTGTTTGCTAGTATAATGGCTTCGTTATAATTAGTTGGAGTGTGCAACGCAGGCAGATGCGCTCTGCAAATGTCTTGGCACTAGTGGGACTATAGCAAAGTCCAATAGCCACGTATAGGATGCCACTAGGTACACTGAGTGTTTGCTAATATAATGGCTGAGTTTAAAAAACTTGGAGTGTGCAATGCAGGCAGATGTGCTCTGCTAATGTCTTTGCACTAGTGGGACTATAGCAAAGTCCAATAGCCACGTATAGGATGCCACTAGGTACACTGAGTGTTTGCTAGTAAAATTGCTTAGTTTAAAAAACTTGGAGTGTGCAATGCAGGCAGATGTGCTCTGCAAATGTCTTGGCCCTAGTGGGACTATAGCAAAGTCCAATAGCCACGTATAGGATGCCACTAGGTACACTGAGTGTGTGCTAGTATAATGGCTTCGTTATAATTAGTTGGAGTGTGCAACGCAGGCAGATGCGCTCTGCAAATGTCTTGGCACTAGTGGGACTATAGCAAAGTCCAATAGCCACGTATAGGATGCCACTAGGTACACTGAGTGTTTGCTAGTATAATGGCTTCGTTATAATTTGTTGTAGTGTGCAACGCAGGCAGATGCGCTCTGCAAATGTCTTGGCACTAGTGGGACTATAGCAAAGTCCAATAGCCACGTATAGGATGCCACTAGGTACACTGAGTGTGTGCTAGTATAATGGCTTCGTTATAATTAGTTGGAGTGTGCAACGCAGGCAGATGCGCTCTGCAAATGTCTTGGCACTAGTGGGACTATAGCAAAGTCCAATAGCCACGTATAGGATGCCACTAGGTACACTGAGTGTTTGCTAGTAAAATTGCTTAGTTTAAAAAACTTGGAGTGTGCAATGCAGGCAGATGTGCTCTGCAAATGTCTTGGCCCTAGTGGGACTATAGCAAAGTCCAATAGCCACGTATAGGATGCCACTAGGTACACTGAGTGTGTGCTAGTATAATGGCTTCGTTATAATTAGTTGGAGTGTGCAACGCAGGCAGATGCGCTCTGCAAATGTCTTGGCACTAGTGGGACTATAGCAAAGTCCAATAGCCACGTATAGGATGCCACTAGGTACACTGAGTGTTTGCTAGTATAATGGCTTCGTTATAATTTGTTGTAGTGTGCAACGCAGGCAGATGCGCTCTGCAAATGTCTTGGCACTAGTGGGACTATAGCAAAGTCCAATAGCCACGTATAGGATGCCACTAGGTACACTGAGTGTTTGCTAGTATAATGGCTTCGTTATAATTAGTTGGAGTGTGCAACGCAGGCAGATGCGCTCTGCAAATGTCTTGGCACTAGTGGGACTATAGCAAAGTCCAATAGCCACGTATAGGATGCCACTAGGTACACTGTGTGTTTGCTAGTATAATGGCTGAGTTTAAAAAACTTGGAGTGTGCAATGCAGGCAGATGTGCTCTGCTAATGTCTTTGCACTAGTGGGACTATAGCAAAGTCCAATAGCCACGTATAGGATGCCACTAGGTACACTGAGTGTTTGCTAGTAAAATTGCTTAGTTTAAAAAACTTGGAGTGTGCAATGCAGGCAGATGCGCTCTGCAAATGTCTTGGCACTAGTGGGACTATAGCAAAGTCCAATAGCCACGTATAGGATGCCACTAGGTACACTGAGTGTTTGCTAGTATAATGGCTTAGTTATCAGTTGGAGTGTGCAGAGGACAAGAGGGTACAGTGGCAGGATTGTGGTGCTCTGGGTAGAGGAATGGAAGCCTGCCTTTCTATTCCCTCCTAATGGTGAAATGCAGGGAGGAAATCCCTGACCTGGGCTACACAGACGCTGTTGCTGTTTGCAGGACCTGTCACCTATGGCTCTCTGACCCTGCCGGTACGAGCCCTTAAAAGGACTGCTAGAATGTGCTCTCCCTAAGCTGTCTAACGCTGTGTATGCAGCGCATACAGCTGTATCGGCGATAGGACAAAGGACGGAACTGCGACAGTGATGTCTGACACCAAAGACGCAGAAGGCAGATAATGGCGATCGTGAAGAAAATGTCCGGTTTTATAATGCAGGGACATGTGACATGCAGATCCTATCACACATGCCGTTGCTTCTCTGCCTCAAAGTCCACTTAGGTGTGTGTGTGTCTGTGATTGGCTGACATGCTGGCCAGCCCCACAAGACGCGCGCGCTTAGGGAAGGAAGACAAGAAAAAAAAAAAAAAAAATGGCGATCGCCATTATAGAAACAGCAGTGATCTGAAGGCGCTGTTCACGCACACTATACACTGAAATGTCATAATAGTTTGATTCACAGAGTGACTTACACTATTACAGCAGAAACCAAGCTAAGATTTAGCTGTTTTTTGGCTGCTAGAACCGTTCTCGAACGTTTCTAGAACTATCGAGCTTTTGCAAAAAGCTCGAGTTCTAGTTCGATCTAGAACATGCCCCAAAATCACTCGAGCCTAGAACTGGAGAACCACGAACCACGAACCGCGCTCAACTCTACTTAAGACGGAAAGACCCACAAACAAGCAAGACCTGAAGGCTGTGGCTGTAAAGGCCTGGCAAAGCATTAAGAAGGAGGAAACCCAGAATTTGGTGATGTCCATGGGTTCCAGACTTAAGGCAGTGATTGCCTCCAAAGCATTCGCAACAAAATATTGAAAATAAAAATATTTTGTTTGGGTTTGGTTTATTTGTCCAATTACTTTTGACCTCCTAAAATGTGGAGTGTTTGTAAAGAAATGTGTACAATTCCTACAATTTCTATCAGATATTTTTGTTCAAACCTTCAAATTAAACGATACAATCTGCACTTGAATTCTGTTGTAGAGGTTTCATTTCAAATCCAATGTGGTGGCATGCAGAGCCCAACTCGCGAAAATTGTGTCATTGTCCAAATATTTCTGGACCTAACTGTAACCCCTGCACAGCGCTGGCACAGACCTGCCTAGCAAAAATAGCTGTGAACGGCTGTAATGTAGCCCTGAAAAGGGCTGAAATTACAAGTAGTCCCTAATCCCTAAAGCGATGTGTAGATTTCACTGTATGTTTATAGCGCACACAGCAGCAGCAGCGGGAGTGGTGACTGTCACCCACCCGCAGCAGAGAGATAATGGCGGCGACGGGGAAAATGGCCGGGTCTTATAGGGCAAGGGCATGTGACATGCACAGCCTATGACACATGGCCTTGCTTGTCTGGCAAAAATCCACTTTGCTTTGTGTGTATGTCTGTGATTGGCTGACAGCCTGGCCTGCCCCACTGTACGCGCAGTTAGGAAAAAAAAAATGGCGATCGCCATTCTTTCAGCACTCAGCAGCAGCATTGAACTAAACCCCATCCCCCAGGCACTCTATACGCTGAATTTTGATAATATCATGATTCACAGTGACTCACAGTATTACAGTGAAAAGCCAGCTAGTAACTAGCTACGCATTTTGGTGATGGAACCGTTCTCGAACGGTAACTCGAACTGTTGAGCTTGAAGCAAATTGTTCGAGTTCGTCGAACGACTCGAACGCCGCTCAAAATCGCTCGAATTTGAAATTGGCGAACCATTCGACTTGAGCATCACTCAACTCTACTCTGCAGTAATCCACAATGGAGTCACTTGTTTGGGGTTTTTACTGTTTAGGTATATCAGGGGCTCTGCAAACACAACATAGCTCCAGCAATCTAATCTAGCCAAAATGGTGCTGCAAAATTTAAATAGTACTTCTTCTCTTCCGAACCCTGTGATGTTACCAACCAATAGTTTTTTTTACCACATATGGAGTATCCCTGTACTCAGGAGAAATTGAACAACAAATTGTATTGTCCATTTTACTATTGCTACTTGTTAAAATGAAAAAAAAAAATGTGGTAAAAATTAATTTTTTAATTTTCTTGGCACAATGTTATACAATTCTGTGAAGCATCTGTGTGAAAATGCAAATTTTGCAGCTAAAAGAACATATTTGAAGGAAAATATGATTTTTTTATTTGTTGGGGGGGTGGGGTTCAACTGATTAGGCAAAATAGGATCTCTAAAAATACAACATGGCATCTGCTAATGATTACAAACCATTTTGTGTTCCAAAAGTCAAATGGCACTCCTTCTCTTCTGAACCCTGCCCTGTGCCCAGACAGTTATTGTCTCACCTGAATATTATAAAACTCTGTGAAGCACCAGGGGTTTCAAGGTGCTTACCACACATCTGTATAATTTCACTGAGGGATTTAGTCTACAAAATGTGGTCATTTGTGGGGATTTTCTACAGTTTAGGTACGTACATCAATTGTGCCGACCCCATGTCAGTAGCCGGGCTGCTCGTATCCAGATCCGCGGTGGCTTGAGGGGTCTCCGGACCCGGGAGTCGTGCGGCCACTCAAATGAAAAGGATTTTTAGAGGGGATTGTGTTAAAGTTCGTGACTAGAGTTGAGCGCGGTTTGAGGTTCGTGGTTCTCCAGTTCGCGGTTCGAGTGATTTTGGGGGCTGTTCTAGATCGAACTAGAATTCAAGCTTTTTGCTAAAGCTCGATAGTTCTAGTTACGTTCGAGAATGGTTCTAGCAGCAAAAAGCCAAGCTAATTCCTAGCTGGCTTTCCGCTGTAATAGTGTAAGTCACTCTGTGACTCACACTATTATGAAATTTTAGCGTATAGTGTGCGGGAACAGCGCATTCAGATCACTGCTGCTGGGATAATGGCGATTGCCATTTTTTTTCCCTTGTCTTCCTTCCCTAAGCGCGCGCGTGTAGTGGGGCGGGCCAGCATGTCAGCCAATCCCAGGCACACACACAGCTAAGTGGACTTTTAGCCAGAGAAGCAACGCATGTGTGATAGGATGTCCATATCACATGTCCCTGCATTATAAAAACGGGTATCTGCCCGTCAGGACGCCATTATCTGCCTTTTGCGTATGGGTGTCAGTCGCCGCAGGTGCAGGTCCTGTCTTCGATACTGCTGTGTACGCTCTACACACATTGCTATACAGAATAGGAAAGGAAGTATCTTTTAGCCCTTGTAAGGGCTAATAACAGCAGGCCCAGAGCCATAGGTGAAAGTCAGGTCCGGGGAAACAGATTTTAACAGCTACAGATAAGAGCGTCTGTGTGGCTAAGGTCAGGGACTTCCTCGCTGCATTTCACCATTAGGAGGGATATAAAGTGAGGCTTCCTTTCCTCTACACAGACCCACAAACCTGCCACTGTACCCTCCAGCCCTTTGCACACTCAAGCTCATTGTTACTAAGCCATTATACTAGCAAACACTGAGAAAACTTAGTGGCATCCTAAAAGTGGCTGTTGTACTCGATTTGTGCCCCACTGGTGCCAAGCTATTTGCAGCACCACTGCATTGCAGACTCAAACTCATTGTTACTAAGCCATTATACTAGCAAACACTGAGTAAACTTAGTGGCATCCTAAAAGTGGCTGTTGGACTTCCATTATTGACCCACTGGTGCAAAGCTATTTGCGGCACCACTGCATTGCGCACTCAAACTCATTGTTACTAAGCCATTATACTAGCAAACAGTGAGTAAACTTAGTGGCATCCTAAAAGTGGCTGTTGTACTCCATTTGTGCCCCACTGGTGCCAAGCTATTTACAGCACCACTGCATTGCAGACTCAAACTCATTTTTACTAAGCCATTATACTAGCAAACACTGAGGAAACTTAGTGGCCTCCTAAAGTGGCTGTTGTACTCCATTATTGTCCCACTGGTGGAAAGCTATTTGTGGCGCCACTGCATTGCACACTCAAACTCATTGTTACAAAGCCATTATACCAGCAAACACTGAGTAAACTTAGTGGCATCCTAAAAGTGGCTGTTGGACTTCCATTATTGTGCCACTGGTGCAAAGCTATTTGCGGCACCACTGCATTGCACACTCAAACTCATTGTTACTAAGCCATTATACTGGCAAACAGTGAGTAAACTCAGTGGCATCCTAAAAGTGGCTGTTGGACTTCCATTATTGTCCCACTGGTGCAAAGCTATTTGCAGCACCACTGCATTGCACACTCAAACTCATTGTTACAAAGCCATTATACTAGCAAACACTGAGGAAACTTAGTGGAATCCTAAAAGTGGCTGTTGAACTCCATTTGTGCCCCACTGGTGCCAAGCTATTTGCAGCACCACTGCATTGCAGACTCAAACTCATTGTTACTAAGCCATTATACTGGCAAACAGTGAGTAAACTCAGTGGCATCCTAAAAGTGGCTGTTGGACTTCCATTATTGTCCCACTGGTGCAAAGCTATTTGCAGCACCACTGCATTGCACACTCAAGTTCATTGTTACTAAGCCATTATACTAGCAAACAGTGAGTAAACTTAGTGGCATCCTAAAAGTGGCTGTTGGACTTCCATTATTGTCCCACTGGTGCAAAGCTATTTGCAGCACCACTGCATTGCACACTCAAGTTCATTGTTACTAAGCCATTATGCTAGCAAACAACATGAAGTAAAAGAACAGGATGATCCGGCACAAAATCTCCTTAGGTAAAACATCCAAAATTTATTGAAACATCATTAAAAATAGCGTGAAGACCAAGTGTCCACTCAGATGGAAAACATGGAGATCATGATAACTTTACGCGTTTCGGACTATTATAAAAACAAAAAAAGTCATTAATCATAAGTCAGACTTTTTTTGTTTTTATAACAGTCCGAAACGCGTAAAGTTATCATGATCTCCATGTTTTCCATCTGAGTGGACACTTGGTCTTCACGCTATTTTTAATGATGTTTCAATAAATTTTGGATGTTTTACCTAAGGAGATTTTGTGCCGGATCGTCCTGTTCTTTTACTTCATGTTGCCTGTTACCGGTTGGGATTAACCGAAGGATCCTAGGCACCCACAAGGCTGAACAGTCTGGGCAGCAGGTGAGCTGAAGTTTCCTATTTACCTCTCCATTATGCTAGCAAACACTGAGTAAACTTAGTGGCATCCTAAAAGTGGCTGTTGATCTTTTATTATTGTCCCACTGGTGCAAAGCTATTTGCGGCACCACTGCATTGCACACTCAAACTCATTGTTACTAAGCCATTATACTAGCAAACACTGAGTAAACTTAGTGGCATCCTAAAAGTGGCTGTTGGACTTCCATTATTGACCCACTTGTGCAAAGCTATTTCCAGCACCACTGCATTGCACACTCAAGTTCATTGTTACTAAGCCATTATACTAGCAAACACTGAGAAAACTTAGTGGCATCCTAAAAGTGGCTGTTGTACTCGATTTGTGCCCCACTGGTGCCAAGCTATTTGCAGCACCACTGCATTGCAGACTCAAACTCATTGTTACTAAGCCATTATACTAGCAAACACTGAGGAAACTTAGTGGCATCCTAAAAGTGGCTGTTGGACTTCCATTATTGTCCCACTAGTGCAAATCTATTTGCAGCACCTCTGCATTGCACACGCAAACTCATTGTTACTAAGCCATTCTAATAGCAAACTATGCTGCCAGTTTAAGGGCTTTAGTTGCATTGTCAGGGATAGTTATTGTTGTTTATTCTGCTGTTAATAAAGATAGACCACCGCTGCAATCTACACCACCTCTCAATTTTTACTACCACATTTTAAGTGCACAATCTTGTCGCAATCAAATGAGTGGCAAAATGACAGATGCTGGTGGAAAGGGGAAGAGGCGTGTTGGAAAAGGAAAAAAAGGGTTTGTCCGTGGGGAAGGTGGCAAAGCTCCATTAACATCTGCTGAAGATAGACCATCTTCCAGCAAAAGTAAGATGTCTACTACTTACCGTGGACAATCCGATGTGCTCCCTTTTTTACGGACACGAACAACTGGAACAAAGGAAGATGATGGCCAAAAAAGAAAATGCTTGAATGGATCTCAAGTGGTCCAACAAGTGCCCTCTCCGCCACCTCAACTACCGCATCCAAAAAACACCAGTCCTCTGAGTTGTCATCCCAATCACACTTGCTTTCTCCCAGCTCTGAAGTCTCCATCCGCCCTGCACAGTATGGTGGAACTGAGATGGCTAAGTCTGCAGAGCTGTTCAGTCACACTATAGCCTGGGAATCAGAGGTCTGCTCCAAAGCTACAGTGAGTACAGACCAGGAAATGGTCTGCAGTGATGCCCAGAACCTTTGTGACTCTGATTCAGGCCGTGAGGACCACGTTTCTGAGCATAATGTTGAGCCTTATTCACAAACTGTAACACCTTTTGTTATAGACAATGAGGAACATACTGATGACGATGAGACGCAGATACCAGATTGGGATGACAACTTAAATATTGGTTCATGTCAGGAAGAGGCTCAGTCTGAGGGTGAGGGGAGTGCAAACACAACGCTTGATGAGGAAGTTCTAGATCCCACCTACTGTCAACCCACAGTCAGGCACTCGAGGAGGTCAACAGAGGCGGTGGAGGAGAATGCTACTGACGATGAAGTTACCTTGCGCCTTCCTGTACAGAGGAGTAGTACTGGTAGCACGTCTACAACTGCATCCTCAGCCACCACTCTGCCTCTGAGCACTAGTCGAGGGGGCTCAGCAGGTCGCATGCCCTCTAAGCCTTGTCTAGCCTGGACCTTTTTTGACATAGAAAAAGATCGCCCAAATCATGTTATATGTAAAATTTGTCATCATTCTTTTAGTAGAGGGCAAAACCTCAGGAGTTTGACAACTTCTTCCATGAATCGTCACATGAATAAATATCATATATCCCAGTGGGAAGCTCACCGTGCTGCAATGCGGTCTAGCAGAGCGAACCATTCACCGCCTGCCCCTTCAAGTGCATCCGTGTGCTCTTCATCTTCTAGGACTGTGGGGACAGCTGTCACACCTGGTTTTCCACGCACAACTTCCACCACTGTAACCGCAACAGGCAGTTTGCTTGGTAGGTCGTCATTTGGTTTGGAAGGGGAAACAAGTGCGTGTGTACAGCTCTCTCAGACATTGATAGCATCAACGTTGGATGAAGGAAACATCATGTCTACGCCTGCAATTTCCTCACAAACCTGCATTTTTTCATTGACACCCTACTCACAACCATCTACACACAGCAGCCAGATCTCTGTCCCTCAGATGTGGACAAATAAAAGGCCATTTCCTGCGACCAATGACAAAGCTAAGAGGTTGTTTTTATCCCTCAGTAAGCTCTTGGCTACCGAAATGCTGCCTTTCCACCTGGTGGACACACAGGATTTTAGAGACCTTATGTCTGTTGCTGTTCCCCAGTACCAGATGCCCAGTCGCCAGTACTTCTCTAAGAAAGGTGTGCCTGCGCTACGCCAGCATGTCGCACACAACATCACCGCTTCCTTGAGAAACTCTGTGTGTGAACGGGTGCATTTCACCACCGATACTTGGACCAGTAAGCATGGACAGGGACGTTACATGTCGCTGACTGGGCACTGGGTAACTTTGGTGATAGATGGTGAAGGGTCTGCTGCACAAGTCTTGCCATCCCCATGACTTGTGTGTAAATCCTCTGTCTGTCCAAGTTCCGCCACTGCTTCTGCCTCCTCCACCTTGTCTGAGTCCTCCATCTCCACCCCAAGCCTGCCTGGTCAGGCCACCAGCATTCTAACTGCGCAGAAGGTATCACGCACCCCTCATTACTATGGTGGCAGCAGAGCGCAATGACATCAGGCGGTCTTTAGCTTGAAATATCTTGGAAATAAGAGTCACACAGCGGCTGAGTTGTGGGCAGCTCTGGAGACTTAGTTTAATAAATGGTTGTCTCCACTCAACCTGCAGCCTGGTAAGGCCGTGTGTGACAATGCTGCAAACCTGGGTGCGGTCCTTCGCCTGGGCAAGGTGACACACGTGCCTTGTATGGCTCACGTGTTGAACCTTGTTGTCCAGCAATTTTTAAAACACTATCCTGGCCTAGATGGCCTTCTGAACAGGGCACGAAAACTGTCTGCTCACTTCCGCCGTTCAACCACCGCTGCTGAGCGACTTGCATCACTCCAGATGTCTTTTGGCCTGCCGGTTCATCGCCTGAAATGCGATGTGCCGACACGCTGGAATTCGACTCTCCACATGTTACAGCGACTGTGGCAGCACCGTCGAGCCCTGGTGCAATACGTCATGACGTATAGCCTGGGCCAATGAGATGCAGAGGTGGGGCAGATCACCCTGATGGAGTGGTCTCAGATCAAGGACCTATGCACCCTTCTGCACAGTTTCGACATGGCGACAAATATGTTTAGCGCTGACAATGCCATTATCAGCATGACAATTCCAGTCATTTACATGCTGGAGCACATGCTAAACACTATTCGGAGTCAGGGGGTGGGACAACAGGAAGGGGAGGAACTACAGGAGGATTCATATGTGCAAGACACAACAACATCACCAAGGTCCAGACGTTCATCATCACCAACTCGGCAGGCATGGGACCATGGGGGACAGGGATCAACAAGGGCGCATGGTAGTAGGCGAAATGTTGAGGAAGGTGCAGGAGAACATGAGGAAATGGAGGACAAACTGTCCATGGACATGGAAGACTCAGCGGATGATGGAGACCTTGGTCAAATTTCAGTTGAAAGAGGTTGGGGGGAGATGTCAGAGGAAGAAAGAACGGTTAGCACCTCTATGCCACAAACACAGCGTGGACTTGGTCCGCATGACTGCGCAAGATACATGAGCGCCTTGTTGCTGCACTACCTCCAACATGACCCTCGTATTGTCAAAATTAGAAGTGATGATGACTACTGGCTTGCCACACTATTAGATCCCCGGTACAAGTCCAAATTTTGTGACATAATTCCAGCCATAGAAAGGGACGCACGTATGCAGGAGTATCAGCAAAAGCTGTTACTCGATCTTAGCTCGGCTTTTCCACCAAACAACCCTAGTGCAGGGAGTGAATCTCCCAGTTGTAACTTGACAAACATGGGACGGTCTCGTCATCTTCAACAGTCTACCCGTACTAGCAGCACCGTATCTGGTGCTGGTAACAGCAATTTTATTGAATCTTTTCATAATTTTTTTAGACCCTCCTTTGCAAGGCCACCAGAGACAACAAGTATGACACGTAGTAAACGGCTGGAGAGGATGATACAGGAGTATCTCCAAATGAACATCGATGCCATGACTTTGCAAATGGAGCCTTGCTCATTTTGGGCTTCAAATCTTGAAAAATTGCCAGAGCTCTCCACTTACGCCTTGGAGATTGTGTCTTGTCCAGCTGCCAGCGTTGTCTCTGAATGTGTCTTCAGTGCTGCTGGGTGTGTGCTGACAGATAAGCGCACACGTCTGTCCAGTGACAATATGGACAGACTAACGTTCAACAAAATGAACAAGTCATGGATCCACAAGGAATTTACTACCCCTGTGTCATCCTGGGGAGAGTAAATGCTTGTGGATTTGGAATGTTCTTGATGCAAATCTAGCTGTGAAGTGTACAACTGGGGCACAAGTGCTGCCACTGAAGGGGTGGGTGTGTGTGGGGCCCAATTTTTGGAAAAAAGGGAGACTCCGCTTGGAGTAACCCTTGCTTGCTGTGTTTTTTAAAAGGAGCCAAGATGAACAAGTCATGGTACAGCAAAGACTTTGCTACCTACCCCGGGGTCATCCTGGGGACGGTTAAGGATGGCGTACTTTTGAATGTGCTTGATGCAAATCTAACTGTAAAGTGTACAACTCGGGCACAAGTGCTGCCACTGAAGGGGTGGGTGTGTGGCCCAATTTTTGGAAAAAAGGGAGACTCCGCTTGGAGTAACCCTTGCTTACATTGTTTTTAAAAATGATCCAACATGAACAGAGCTGGGATCAGGAAAGACTTAGCAACCTAATCCGGTGTCATCCTGGGGACGGTTAAGTATGGCGTATTTTTGAATGTGCTTGATGCAAATCTAGCTGTGAAGTGTACAACTGGGGCACAAGTGCTGCCACTGAAGGGGTGGGGGTGTGTGTGGCCCAATTTTTGGAAAAAAGGGAGACTCCGATTGAAGTAACCTTGCGGTGTTTTACATGATTTTAGAAGGGCATGCCATGCCTATATCTGTGTCTCATCCTCTTTTCCTTGTAACGCTGTTTGTTCTTGTCACTTTCCCATGTGTTTGTGTTGTGTTGTGAGTTGTTTGTCACCTTTTGGACACCTTTGAGGGTGTGTTCTAGGTGTTTTTATGTGTTTGTGATTGCCTCCCATTGTTTCCTATGCGGTTCGAGTGGTTCGCCGAACCGGTTCCTTGAACCGAACTCAAACGAGACCTCCGTTCGGCGAACCGAACTTGAGCCGAACCATGGTCGGTTTGCTCATCTCGATTCGTGACGCCACCTGTGGTATGTGGTAATTTTACATTACAACCCGCAGCTCCTCCCCCCGACACATTACAACCCGCGGCTCCGCCCCCAGCCACATTATACCCGCTTCTCCGCCCCCCAGCACATTATACCCGCGGCTCCGCCCCCGACATATTATACACGTGGCTCCGCCCTCCAGCACATTATACCCGCAGCTCCGCCCCCTGGCACATTATACCCGCAGCTCTGCCCCTCGGCACATTATACCTGTGGCTCCGCCCCTGGCACATTACAACCCGCAGCTCCTCCCCCGACACATTACAACCCGCGGCTCCGCCCCCCGGCACATTACACCCGTGGCTCCCCCTTAGGTAAATTTTACCCGCGGCTCCGCCTCCCAACACATTATACCCGCGGCTCCGCCCTCCATTTCATTATACCCGCAGCTCCGCCCCCTGGCACATTATACCCGCAGCTCTGCCCCCCGGCACATTATACCTGTGGCTCCGCCCCCCGGCACATTATACCTGCAGCTCCGCCCCTCGGCACATTACACCCGTGGCTCCTCCCCAGCAAATTATACCCGCGGCTCCAACCCCCATCACATTATATCCGCAGCTCTACCCCCCAGCACATTATACCCGCGGCTCTGCCCCCTGGCAGATTATACCCGCAGCTCCGCCCCCCCGGCACATTATACCCAGGGCTCCGCTTCATACTCCCGCACAGCACAGTCCGATAGACACAGAGCAGAGTCCCTTGGAGCAGCAGCTTCTGATCATGTGACTGATCACATGACTGTGACATCACAGAGGTCCTGTGAGCACATGGTTGCGTCTAGATTGGAGTGGATTTTTGATGATCTCCCTGCAGCCTCCATTCTACACAGTTCAGTGCTGGAGTGAGGACCACAAAAAACTCCAATCTAGACAACTCATCATACATAGACATATATCTAATATATAAAGCTGAATGTGTGTATGTTTGTATGTATGTGTGTATGTCCGGGATTGGCATCTGCACCGTCGCAGCTACAGCCACAAAATTTTGCACACTCACACGTCTGGTCCCCGAGAGCGTCATAGGCTATGTTGTGAGGGGAAATTTTAACCCCGCGCGTTCCAATTTGCCAATCAATTTTGCCCCTATCTACATAATGGGGAAAAAGATAAACGAAAAGTGTATCCGCACCGTCGCATTTACATTCACAAAATTTTGCACAGACACCTCATGTGACCCAGGGAATGTCGTAGACTATGTTTTGACAGGAAAATTCAACCCTGCGCTTTACAGTTACTCTCCAAAAAACATGCCTCCATTAAAGTAAATGGAGCCTGGAACTACAGGTTATTAGTAGGAGCTGTGATTGGTTGCTATAGAAACAAAAGACATTCATAGTATAAGAAGCTTATATGTGAGGTAATAAGATGTCGGTGGGGAGACAGAGAGAGACAAACAGAGAGACAGACAGAGAGACAGACAGGGAAAGAGACAGAGAGATAGAGACAGACAGGGAAAGAGACAGACAGAGAGAGACGGTGAAAGAGACAGACAGAGAGAGATGGTGAAAGAGACAAACAGAGACAGATGGGGAAAGAAACAGACAGAGACAGACCTGGAAAGAGACAGACCTGGAAAGAGACAGACCTGGAAAGAGACAGACCTGGAAAGAGACTGACCTGGAAAGAGACTAACCTGGAAAGAGACTGACCTGGAAAGAGACAGATGGGGAAAGAGACAGATGGGGAAAGAGACAGACATGAAGACAGGGACAGAGAAAGGCAGACAGGGAAGGAGGAGACAGCCAGAGAGACAGATAAAGATAGATGGGGAAAGACACAGACCTTGATAGAGACAGACAAGGAAAGAGACAGACAGAGACAGGCAGACAGGGAAAGAGACAGACAAGAAAAGACACACACAAAGAGACGGGGAGACAGACAGGGAAAGAGTCAGAAAGGGGAAAGAGACAGACCTAGAAAGAGACAGATGGAGAAAGAAACAGAGCTAGAGACAAAAAAGAGACAGACAGAGACAGGCAGACAGGGAAAGAGACAGATGGGGAAAAAGACAGACAAGGAAAGAGACAGACGGGGAAAGAGATAGACGGGTAAAGAGACAGACGAGGAAAGAGACAGATGGGGAAAGAGATGGACGGGGAAAGAGACAGACGGGGAAAGAGACAGATGGAAAAAGATACAGACCTGGAAAGAGACAGACGGAGCACATTACTTGGACAATTTAGTTGTCTGTATCTTAGTTGTCTATATATCTGTGTGGAATATCTGAGGTGTTGAAATATATGTTGTGAAATGCTTCTATTAGCTTAGTTTTTTCCTTTTAATAATTACATTTCTATCCATTAGTTTTGTGGTTTTTGTGTGCAGAATACACTTTTGTTAATACATTCTATTTTGTTAACAACAGTTATTGACCCGGGTGAAGCCGGGTAGTACAGTTAGTGTATATATATATTTATATATATATATATATATATATATATATATATATATATATATATATATATATTTATATATATATATATATATATATATATATGTATATATATATATATATATATATATATATATATATATATATATATATATACACATACATACATACATACATACATATGTGGAGCCCCGCATTACCTTCTGGTGCAGGTCGCCACGGGCTTGGCAAATCTTCTTTTCACAGGTAGGTTAACTTCAATATGGGATTCGTGACGCCACTCTTGGTATTTGCGGCCAGGGGGTGACTGCCACTGCAGATTAGGGGAACGCCTGGGGCTTATGTTAGATGCAGTCAGATGTTGTAGCCTCCTGAGAGTGAGGCTGGCCCCAGTGTAAGTGTGTAGTACCACAGGTCGCAGAAGAACTCACACACAAAACAGCAATGTCTTTCAGGGTTTTTACTCACTTTCAGGTGGCAGGAGTGAGTTAACCTGGGCGATGCTATGGTGGACCAGGTGGAACCAGATATCCCTTTGGCTGATATAGGGGTGACTGCTGACTTGCCTTCCTAGCCCTTCTTTTTTTGACGTGACCCCGACCTGAAGTCTTGCTGGGATCACCCAGGGAAGTTGCATACGCCGTTCTTCTTTTTCTGGCCCGTTTCCGGGCAGCGTGGACCAAGTAATTCTGGCTGCTTGCCGTCAGTCACTTATGGGCCCCTCGTTGCTGCTGTAGCTGCGGACTCTGTGTAGGTTTGGTGAGGCACATAAAGTGCCCTCACCAGCATGTTGGGCAGGCCAACTGAATGGGCCCCTGCTCTGGGGACTTGTACCCCATGTGGGAAGGGTCTACTGGCAGTTCCTGTACTCAGCCACCTCTGCACCAGGTGGTTTTTGGGCGGCACTGCTAAGTAGCCCTTTCTCCCCCGCCAGCAGCCAAGAACGGTGCAGGGTCGGTCTAGCTCCTCTGCACTCCACTTCCTTACTCTCTCAGCTCCACTAGCTGACTGACTCACCATTACCTCCCCTCTGTGCCTGCATCTGCACACTCCCCTGTTCCCAGTGACACCACCCACCACTAACTGGGAGGTGAGGGCCACACCCGCTCACTAAGTCTGCTCAGGGGTGCCCTCTAGCTGTGTGTGTGCTCTGGTTACTAGTGTTCCGTGTGTCCACACCCTAGTCAGCCTCTGGGATTACCTGTGTTGTACTGACCCAGCATGGGTGCAGTACTCAGTGGTGCCTGACCAGGTCAGGGGTGCCACACATATACACACAGACACACACACACATTCCGGCATGCACCGCGGCACTGTCAGTTGCACAGGCACTGTTCGAACGATGCTCCAGCTTACAGGTCCTCACTGCACACACGCACAGACGTGAGCACATATACACACATAGCAGACACACATTGTTACACCGAGCACATACACACACATACTGTATGTCTTCATTCACACACACACTCTCACACACTGCTGTATACTCACCTGTCCGGGGCCGCTTCTTCTACTGTCAGCGCTTTACTGCAGTTGATTTCTTTGTGGCGCCGTAAAGCATTCAAATGCAGTAAATCCATGACAACATCCTGCAACGGCTGCTCCGTACACCGGACACTATTACGGAGGGGTCTGTGTGACTGTGGACTGCAAGAAGCAGCTGGAGGCACCGCGGGAACGGAGGAGAGGTGAGAATAGCTTTTATTGTGTGTAAACAATGGTATAATGGGGGACAGAAGGGAACCAGCAGGAGCACATTATTAAACAATGGGCTCATTACACCAGGGCACATTACTAAACAATGAGCTCATTACTGCAGGGCACCTTACTATACAATGGGGACATTACGGCAGGGGCCATTACTATACAATGGGGACATTACAGCAGGGGACATCAGCCCCCCCACCAGATCTGTATGCCCCCACCAGATCTGTATGCCACCAGCACCCCCCCAGCAGATCTGTGTGCCCCCAGCCCCCCCACCAGATCTGTCTGCCCCCAGCCCCCCCACAAGATCTGTATGTCACCATAACTGTATGCCTCCAGCCCCCCTCACCAGATCTGAATGCCTCCAGACCCCCATCACAGATCTGAATGCCTCCAGCCCCTCGCCATATCTGAATGCCTCCAGCACCCCCCTCACCAGAGCTGTATGCCTCCAGACCCCCCATCACCAGATCTGTATGCCTCCAGCTCCCCCTCACCAGATCTGTATGCACCTAGCCCCCCTCGCCAGAACTGTATGCCAACAGCCCCCCTCACCATATCTGTATACCTACAGCCCCCACCAAATCTGTATGCCCCCACAGGAGTAGCAGCCGCGCCTCACAGCGGTACTGATTATCACAGATGTGCGATGTCACGGCAGAGTATGGAAGCATGGCCGGGTATGTCTGCGATTGCCTGTCGCAGCAACATTGCTGAAGGCATAGTGATGTTAGGGAAGCACAAACATACTCGGTCACGCCTCCTTACTGCTCCGTGTGTGATGTCACGGGGGAGAGAGAGCTATGTGTGTGTTAGAGCTCAGTGTATAGCATAGCTGTGTGTGTTAGAGCTGAGTGCATAGCAGAGCTGTGTGTGTGTTAAAGCCGAGTGTGTAGCAGAGCTGTGTGTGTTAGAGCTGAGTGTATAGCAGAGCTGTGTGTGTGTGTTAGAGCTGAGTGTACAGCAGAGTTGTGTGTGTTAGCTGAGGGTATAGCAAAGCTGTGTGTGATAGAGCTGAATGTATAGCAGAGCTGTGGTGTTAGAGCTGAGTGTATAGCAGATCTGTGTGTGTGAGTATTAGAGCTGAGTGTATAGCAGAGCTGTGTGTGTTAGAGCTGACTATATAGCAGAGCTGTGTCTATGTGTGTCTTAGAGCTGAGTGTATAGCAAAGCTGTATGTGTGTGTTAGAGAGAAAGAAAAAAAATATATATATACACACACACACACACACACACACATTATTTTTATTTACAATAAAAATACACACAGCCTTTAACACATTTAATTAGCCCCCCAAAGAAATCCGTGAATAATCAGCTTACAAGAGACCACATAGTGTAAACTCACACACAGCCCACAGGGGAGACACCACATAGTGAACATAGCTCAAGAAACACGACACCAGATACCAATATACAGCACACAAGGAAGAGACAGTGCACAGGGGTGAAAGAGGTCAAATGATGCAACACACACAATACACAAATGTGGAGGGATGACATACAACAGATATGTTGGAAAGCGGAAACAGTGTGGTGACATGTTCACTGCTCCTGTCACACCTCTAAGCATAGACAGAAGTTCATTTCACCGCACTGCCGATGCGATAGCATCGGGCCTAATTCTAGTATGGAAATAAGGGACAGTATAAAAATTGGTAATAGTATTGTATAATAAGTGTAAATACCTGATAGGGTGTTTGGTGAACATCCTCTCTGGTTATCTCCTTATATTCACCAAACACCCTATTAGGTATTTACACTTACTATACAATACTATTACCAATTATTATACTGTCCCTTGTTTCCATATGGTTATTTCTTGTGAGTACATCATTTCCATTCATACTCTTTCAATATCCTATACCATTTTTACCAGGTGATACTCCAATCTATATATCTATATCCTATGTAGTTGCTGAAAACAGCACACATATTATATCCTACAGACAGCATTCATATCATCAGGTATTTTTCTATCACCACCATTAACACTTGTATTCCTGTGGTTTATCTATTATTACTAATTTCAATCTACTCATATTTTTAGGACATTTTCCTAAATATCGCTAATCTATCAGGCCTCCAAAAGCAAATACATAGGCACTCAAAAGACCAGTACTGGTAGGTTTCCCCTTCTCCCCTCCCCCCCTTTTAGGAATCCCCCACACTGTGGAGCTTACTGTCAACACAGACTAATCTACTTATTTTGATTTACAGGTTCCTACATAAAGGTGAAATACCAAAAGTTGTTCTCTCCTCCTCTTGTCATTTTCACAAATTCTACATTTTCATCCTCATTGTGTTCATAACCACCAGGTAATTAGTATTCAACCCAGATCCTCCTTATTCCTATTATCAGTTTACCTGCATTCATTTCTGCCATTTTGTATTCCTAACAGGTTCCAAGTCTCCCCTTCTGTCCCTAAGTTCCTCACCAGGACCCTCTCAACAATACCTCCACATAGAGGTTTTTTGTTTTGTTTTTATTTATAATTTTAAAACTTGTGTTTTATCTTAAATTATTATACAATAAATCAGTTTACAGTTTACCAATTCCCTACTGTGTCTCCATATTTGTATACCTAAATTTAGGTCTACCC